>NC_090255.1:19495643-19573580 GCF_037325665.1 Littorina saxatilis | reverse complement strand
AAAAATGATGACGATGACGATGATGATGATGATGATAATGATATACCCCCGATGTATGACTGCTACCAAGTTATGTTTTTTTGTTTTTTTGTTTGTTTTTTTGTTGCTTAACCCAAGTTAACGCCCAGCCGACCACGAAGGGCCATATATCAGGGCGGTGCTGCTTTGACATATATATAACGTGCGCCACACACAAGACAGAAGTCGCAGCACAGGCTTCATGTCTCACCCAGTCACATTATTCTGACACCGGACCAACCAGTCCTAGCACTAACCCCATAATGCCAGACGCCAGGCGGAGCACCCACTAGATTGCCAATTTTAAAGTCTTCAGTATGACCCGGTGTAGTCGGGAAATAACACTGCAGGAAAAAAACACTACAACAGTGTTTTTCCCCCAGTAAAATATCACTGGGAGTGTTATTATCCTAGGAAGATTACACTCCTTCACCCAGGTAAAAATGACTACGCCAAGGAAATTAACACTACCCCAGGGAAAAAAGACTGCTCTAGTTTAAGTGTGCACTTGCAAACAAAAATGATTAAAATTCTTTGAGAACACGTTTAACACTCGCATGGAACAACCCTGTGCGCACAGAGGTTCACCAAATACATTCTCTCTTGGGTTTCAGCTCTGTTGTCAGGGTTGTGATCGAGCCACCTTTGAGTATACACGCTGATCGTGGTGTTCAGGTACATGGCAGCTGCCATGAGCTCTGTTTCTGTAGCCCAGATACCATTTGCTGCCATCTTTCTCGATCTGAGGTATTCTTCTGTGTCCATACCAATATAACGGCCCAAAATGTCTTCGTTGTGTTTGATGGTTTCTATAACTGCGCGTCGGATCTTTTCATGAAAATCTTGAGACCCTGCGACCTCCAGGCTTAACGCTCTGAAAAAACAATTCCCGTCACCAATAATTGTTTCTGTTTGACGCGGAGCACCCACTTTCGTTTTCGGTCTGAAGGGCATTCTTTTAGGTGCGGCTAACCCCAGAGTCTTGCATTTCAGTCTTCTCCATGTGGAGTTCGTTGGGGTAAACTGCTTTGGAGGCGCAGGGTCAACCCTAACAATGTGTGGTTCTGATGAACGGTCAGGTTTCACCCGTTTGGAAGAGTCATAAACAGGTTCGGCTCTGTTCTGTCGCTTTCTCTTGCATCAACTGCTGATTGATGTTGACGTAATCAGACGATGAACTCTTGGGAACACTAGCACTGGCACTGCAGGAAGTGTCGAAAATGTTGGCGTCGTCAGTCGATGAACTCTGCGGAACACTGGCACCAGTATTCATTGAAGTTTGTGGACCGCAGTCGTTTGCAGCTTTGTACGGCTTTAGATTAACGCCATGTACTGCTTGCTTTAAGATTGTGCCGTCAGGGGTTTTCAAAATGTAAGTCTGATTTTGATTGACAGCATGTACCACATAGGGACCTTGCCACGGAGCCTTCATTTTCCCCCCTTTCCTATCCGCGCGACGCAGATTCCACAGAAGTACCTGCTCATCCACCACAAACATTCGCTTTTGGCCGTGGCGCTCTTCGTAGTCACGTTTCTGTCTGTCTTGCGCCTGAGTGATGTTCTCTGAAACTGTGTCTTTCATGACAGTGGACAGCTGCCTGATACTGTCCAGCCTTTGCTTGATATCATCAGGACAAGACGTGTCTTCACAACCTTCGAAGACGCTGACATTAACGTCGTTGCCATCGGTGCTGGATGAGCAGATGGGGTCAATTTCGTCCCCAATCGGTAGTCGGGCTTGTCGGCCATATAGCAAAAAGAAAGGGGTGTACCGTGTGCTTTTCTGTGCGCTCGTTCTGAAGGCAAACAACACACCTGGTAAAGCATCAACCCAATCTTCTTCATCACGCAGAGTTTTCAGCAGCGAAGACTGGATTGTTTGGTTGTTTCTCTCAACAAGGCCATTGGCTTGTGGACGATAGGCGCTTGTTATATTTTGTTTCACTCCACTCAGCCTGTGAAGCTCAGCAGACACTTGATTCACGAATTCTCTTCCCTGGTCATTAATCTGTATCTTGGGACACCCGTAACGACAGATCAGTTCATAAAGGAACCTTGCAGTGTCTTTTGCCGACTTTGATGGCAGGGGCTTGGCTTCCACCCCGGCCATTTCGTAAAATAGTCCACAGCAACAACGATACTGCTGAAACCACCTGGAGATTCTGGCATTGATGTGATGTCGATGCCGATCTGAGTCCATGGGGAGGATGAACAATTCACGCAGTGTTGTTTTCCTGGCAGTCTTATTTGCCGCCGTAGTGGCAGTGTTATTTTCCTGGCGCCAGTGTAATTTTCCTGGGAAAATAACACTCCCCTTCCGAGATTGCAGTGTTTCTTTCCTAGGAAAAATACACTCCCAGTGTTTTTTTCCTGGAAGTCTTTTATGCCTCCTACACCGGCCTGGGTTCTAACCCACGACCTCCCGATCACGGGGCGGACGCCTTACCACTTGGCCACCGTGCCGGTTACCAATTCATGGTGGTGGTGATGATGATGATGATGATGATGATGATGATGATGATGATGATGATGATGATGATGATGATGATATACCCCCGATGTATGACTGCTACCAATTCATGGGGATGATGATGAAGATGATGATGATGATATACCCCCGATGTATGACTGCTACCAATTCATGGTGATGATGATGATGATGATGATGATGATGATGATGATGATGATGATGATGATGATGATGATGATGATGATGATGATGATGATGATGATGATGATGATGATGATGATGATGATGATCAGGGTCCCCACTGGTTTTTAGAAACAAAATTCCATGACTTTTCCATGACTTTCCATGAGCCTCAATAACATTTTCCATGACTAGATCCACAGGTCGCCATTTCCGAACACGCAAACTTTTTACGTCTTGTCACTGCCAGTTTTGACACTGGCTTGCTTTGCACTGAATTTGAGTCAGTTTCTACGCAGTGTCTCTTCGACAAGCAAGTCAAGCATTTGCTACGCAGTCAGATTATCGGTAATGTTTGCTGGTCCTGTCATTTCACTAAACTGGACCAGCCACTGTTTGTATCCATCTGCACTTTCGTAAATTCCGTTTCGTAACCGTCACTGTGACTTGACGAACTGTCATTTTTTTTCACCGCGATACACAGTTCATTGCGAAGATCTTCCTCGGTAATTCGTTCCAATTCCGCATACTTTTTGTTGTCAAGAAACAACTCGAAAGAAAGTTTCAAACTCATTATCCTCCATCTTGCTTGTCGAAGCGCTAAAGTACTTTATCGATGCAAAAACAAAAGCAGAAAACTTCGACGAAACCGACTCAAATGCAGCGCAGACGACACGACGAGATAACGGAAGGAAGTGAGCCTCGCTTTGGCTCAAGTGCCGTTAAAAATACCGTTATTCTCGTATGCAAATACGAACGAGAAGTTGGTCATACGAACAAGCCTTGTGCTGGCGACGCAAATCGCTGCTGGCTGGCAAAAGGGGGGGAATGGCTGGGCATCAAAAATCGCCGCTGGCTTCTAAAGGTTAATTTTTTTTTCTTTTTTCTTTTTGTTAAATTCCATGACTTTCCATGACTTGAATTGAAATTCCATGACTTTCCAGGCCTGGAAAATTAAAAATCAAATTCCATGACTTTCCAGGTTTTCCATGACCTGTACGAACCCTGTGATGATATATACCCCCCCCCCCCCCCCCCCCCCCGATGTATGACTGCTACCAATTCATGGTCTCATTGATTTGTGGGTGGTTGTTGTTGTTGTTGTTGTTGACTGTTGTTATTGATGATGATGATGATGATGATGATGATGATGATGATGATGATGATGATGATGAGTTGACTGATTTTCTCAAATGTTTAATGGTCGTAGAACTTAGAAGGTGGGTACAACTGTGATTGTGTGGCACTTCGTCTGCAACCTTTACCCTGATCAGAATGCCTTTACCCCTGCATCGCTCCACACTGCACTTGAAAACCACATTTCTGATACGCCTGCCGGGATTCATCATCTGCTGCATTCTAGCTACTGCTGTGCTCAAGGTAAAAATGCAGGCTTGGGATCTCGGTCGCTCTGGTCCTATACAAACACGCGCATACACACAGACACTGTCTTTCTCTTTTTCTTTCACGCATACAGACGCCCCCCCCCCCCCCCACACACACACACACACACACACACACACAACACAGCACAAAACACAGCTCTAAGGAGAGAAAGTAAGAAACAGACAGACTGACTGACTGACTGACTGACTGAAGCAGAGACAAGACAGTCATACACACAGACAAAAAGAGCACATTCATATTCAGCTAACGAACACACGGCCACGCAAATCTAGACCAACGACGTCAACAAGGGTCAAAAACCTTAAAACTAGGGAACATTAATAAACCATAATTTTTACAAATCCATCGACGCGAACTCGGCAATACCATCAACAGGCCAGAGACTGCAGCATCAAGACGCTCTCATGGGAAGAAAGAGAACGGGTGATGATTTCAGATTAGTTAGCCCTAATGTACAGCGGTCGTTTGGTAATAGCCTACATACACTCGAGGCATCCTTTACCTCCAAATCAGATTACAAACTACGGTTACGTTTATGTTTTCCTACTTGCAGAACAGCCATGTTTTTGTTCCAGGATTCTGACACGATTACAGAAAAGGTCTGTCTAACACCGAGCTTAGCCAACAAACGATTTTGTAAGAGAGTGCGCGCGCGCGCGCGCGTGTGTGTGTGTGTGTGTGTAAACCAGAGAGAGAGAGAGAGAGAGAGAGAGAGAGAGAGAGAGAGAGAGAGAGAGAGAGAGAGAGAGAGAGAGAGAGAGAGAGAGAGAGAGAGAGAGATGTAATTAATTTTAAATCTTGATTCTGATGTTGCCACAGCGTACGTCTGTGAAGATTTTTTTTAACTCACAAATGGGTACCGCAAAAAAAAATTCAAGGCATCACCCAAGCATCACATAAAACAGAACTTTCTGAGATTCAGACCAAGTTTCGACTTTTGATTGAACGGCACAATAACAATGAATGCTTGCCAGATGCGATCCTCAAGTTGTGTGTATCATGTTGTCGCCAGATTTACGGCGACTGGAGGGGCGCCCGGGAAACAAGTGTTGGGGTAGTATGACAACAAACACTTGTCACAACAGAGGCGTGGCAAGAGTCGCGCAAGAAGCTGCAAGAGAGGGAGGGGGGGAGAGAGGGGGGAGGGGGAGGAAGAGAGAGTCGTACAAGAAGCTCTGAGAGATAGAAACAGAGACAAACAGAGAGAGGGGGAGAGACAGACAGACAGAAATGGTTCACGATTTTCACTTTTAATTAACTGTGTTTTTAGCTGCATGCTCACAGTCCCCATACGTCCCTAAACTGTTAACGGTTATTAACTCTTCTACAACCTCTATCGCCTAAACGTTACGGCCTCTATCGCCTTAACGTAATGGTCTCTATCGCCTTAACGTTATGGTCTCTATCGCCTTAACGTTACGGCCTCTATCGCCTTGAAGTTAATCAAGCGGCTTGACACAGCGCCTCGCATCGCAATGTTTACCGGCAACGAACACTTTGAAGAAGAAGAACAATCCCCCGTGAATGACAAATTTATCGTCGCTTTATGTCAGGACGCCAGCTTCTTGGGACGATGTAAAACCTGCCTTAGGTGCGGAGTAACACCAGTGTGCTTTAGAATAAGCGTCTAGGAGCGGCAGAGAGCAAAGGTGCAGAATCGATTACACTAAAACTCTGTCTCCCTGCAACATGTTCTGTGCGCTTGCATTCTCACTGGCCCAGTCTTCTGGTTTGCTCTTGGCTGACCAAAAACACCAAGTTTAGACAAATCGATCAAACTAAAAATTCCGTCTCCGAACAAAGTGTTCTGGGCGCGTGCACGCTCACTGGCCCAGTCGTCTTTTTGCTGACCAAGACAACCTGAGCGAGGAAAATCGATCACACTAAAACTGTCTTTCTGCAAAATGCTTCTCTGGCCATGGCATAAAATGTGCTGAGTGCTTGCATGCTCACTGTCGCAGCTCTGGTCAGTCCCAGGGTGACCGAGACAATAATCCAATCTATAGTTGTCCATGGCAACAATCAAACAGGACCAAGACAAATCTGGTTAATCGAGACACTGAAATCTGGTTTGACCGTGTCAAGCTTATCTGGCTGACCAAGACGATCTAATCTTGGTGTATAAAATCGATAAATCGAATCTGGGTGTCCGTGACAATCACATCTGGCTGACCAAGACGATCAAATCTTGGTGAGTTAAATCGATAAATCAAATCTGGCTGACGAAGACAATCAAATCTGGCTGACGAAGACAATCAAATCTGGCAGTGACGAAGACAATCACATCTAGCTGACCAAGTCGCTCATCCTGACTGCATCTTAGGCAGAGTGGGAATTGTTGTATCAATAAATTTCGCTGATTGACCTTAGTGTCATTACAGATTTAAATTCATTACAAAAAAAATCCGCACTCTGTACAGAATTTAAGCACCTGCAGGCTGTTGAGTCAAAGTGGAGAGAATGGTTTCATCCCCTGTAAAAACATCGGAAACGGTGAGCCGAATCTTTCACCCCAGAAGGACTGCGCCCTAAAGTCCGACTATCGATTGCTGCGTACTTGATACCTTGGTGGCGCGAATTTCACCCACAAATACTCCACGGTCAACTTGACAGCACACCACTCCCTCAACCAAGCCTCTCTTTCTCTCCTTCTCTGTTCATCAATCATTCTGCCCGTCACGCCTTGATCAATGTTCATAACTCAATCATCGTGCAACTTTACCCAGCTGCCAATTATTCGGCGCAAACACTACACCTATTGAATAATGTGGTAACAATGGGCTACAGTGAGAATCTATAGCCTTCACATGCACGTAACCTGCGTCCTCCTTGGCTTAGTGGATAATGAAGTACTGGCAAACAGACGTGTGGTGTCGTTAGATATATATGCGAAAGACCTTATAGGGCGGTGTAATGACTGTATGATGTATGGAGTCGGTGTGACCTGATGAGGTTGGGTGTGGGAGACTGCACAAGATGGGGGTAACGTGTGAGTGTGTGTAAGAGAGAGAGAGAGAGAGAGAGAGAGAGAGAGAGAGAGAGAGAGAGAAAGAGAGAGAGAAAGAGAGAGAAAGAGAGAGAGACAGAGATTGACAGAGAGTCAACGCAGTCTAGACAATCACCCAATTTATGCTGCATCTAAACACCGAGCTCTCCAGCAAAACTAATGATTTCAATGCCCCCCCCCCCCCCCCCTTATTTCAGGAAATAAGGGCTTATTTTCAAGAAATAAGGCCTTATTTCTAAAATAAGGGCTTATTTTTTTATGGGCTTATTTTTTTAAGGCCTTATTTTAGAATAAGGCCTTACCAGAAATAAGGCCTTATTTTTCTAAGGTCATATTGGAAATAAGGCCTTAAAAAAATAAGGCCTTAAAAAAATAAGCCCATAAAAAATAAGCCCTTATTTTTTTAAGGCCTTATTTTTTAAAGGCCTTATTTTTTCGCCTCTCAGTTGTATGATGGTACACAGAGAGAGCGGCGTTAGAGAGAGAGAGAGGAGAGACACAGACAAACAGACGGACTGACAGACAGATAGACAGATAGACAGACGGACTGACGAACGAACTGACGGACGGACTGACAGACAGAGAGAGAAAGATAGAAAGAGAGAAAGAGGGAGAGAGAGAGAGAGAGAGAGAGAGAGAGAGAGGGGGGGTGTGTGTGTGTGTGTGTGTGTGTGTGTGTGTGTGTTTGTGTGTTGTAATGTCTTTATGTGTCGTCTTTGTGTCTAGGTTTGTGTGTCTGTGTGTGTGAGTGCGTGTGTGTGTGTGTGTGTTTGCAATGCGTTAGGGTAGGTACAGGTGTACAGGAGAGTTTAGGTGCGACAACCGATTTCAACCAGTGTCATAATGTTTATCGTTTGGAAATGTTTTCTCTAGTTCCATTCATTATCTCTTATTTTCGCGCTCACGCGCATATGTACGTGCGTTCGTGAGTGTGCGCGTGCGTATGAGTGTATGTGTGTGTGTGTTGTCGTCTAAATGTGTCATTAAGTTATTGTGTGCTGCTATTAGGGTGAGCAATAGTGATGCGCAGAAAAATAAGGCCTTATTCTTTTAAGGGCTTATTTTTTTTAAGGCCTCATTTTCCTAAGGCCTTATCGAAAATAAGGCCTTATTTTATAAAGGTCTTAAAATAAAAAAGGGTTTAATTCTTTACGCCCTCATTTTTAATGACTATAGAGATTTAAGGCCTTATTTTGAAAATAAGGCCTTATTTCTCGAAAATAATGGCTTATTTCCCAAAATAAGGCCTTATTTTGAAAATAAGGGCTTATTTTTTAAGGCCTTATTTTTGGGATTTTTGACCCTTTGTGCCAAGGATAGATTTGTTCTAAATTCACTCCCTTGCCAAAGCCTGGACGTATCATGATGCCATTTCAATTGTATCCAAAAGGTCATTCGGGTGAGAGAGAATAACGGACAGTGATGTTGCAGCCATACTAATAGCGTATTTCTACAAACAGCGCACTTGTTCAGCTAAACGCCGACCGTTCAGCCATTCTTCCACAACATACACTCTCCTCTTAATTCTTTTCATGTCAGCAAACACCAAAAGTACATTCACTCGTTATTGCACGTCATAAACCTTATACTTCATTCATTCCAATAAAAAAGCTAACAGATACAAACCTCGCTCTATTTACTCCAATACAACAGCTAACTGCACACAGCTGGTCTGTCAAAGCCGCATAGCCTTACATAAACTACTCGCGCGGGTGAATAGGCGATTTTAGGAAATAACTCTGTCAGGGTTGCATGGGTTGTGAAAGAGTGAATATCCTTGCTCTTTAGGCCTAAAAAAAAAAAATAGGTGTGGTTACGGTAACCCGACCTACCCTATTTTTAGGGGACGACCCAATAACTTTTTATTACATTTGTCAAAAAAAACAAAACAAAAAAACGAGTGCAGAAAACGCAATGAAAGCGAAATCGCCCGAGTCGCACACTTATTTCCCTGTCAAGTAGGTTTAATTTGTACACATTAGAAAAAAAAGTTTTAAAAAAAAGTGATTGCCTACCTTCCTACCCTATTTTTTGTGTGGCTATGTTACCGTAACCACACCTATTTTTTGAGGGGGGCCTTATCGGACACAGAAATTCACACGTGCTCCGGTCCACGTTTTTCACCCACACCCCGCGATCGCTCGCTAGTGATTGGCCTCTCCAATGTTTATGCCAGTAAAAGCAAGTGTGATCATTCCTACACAACCCGTACAAACCCGAGAGAGTATATTCGTATATTATTTACCCTGCCTTACGCAGTACAACGTCATAGACACAGACGGACACAGTCAGACAGACACACACACACCAATACCTCAAGTGCAAATGCGCAACATCACAGCTCTAGTGACAAAAGTAAGTACAGCCTCAGAACAGCTCGCGAGAAAATATTTACCGTGTGTTTCCCATTCAAACGTCACTGACACAAGAGTAATATCACTACCACAGGTGCAAATGCAGAACATCACAGCTGTGGTGACAAAAAGATGCAGAGCCTCAGACAAGCTAAAAACATGTGAATTATTTACCGTGCATTACGCGTTACAACGTCACAGACACACAACACAGGTGGAAATACCCATGACACTGACAGCTTGAAGGATGCGGTATCGATCCGCTATTTCACTGAGATCTATCCTCCCCCCAGTAAGACAGCAACATCTGGGCTTGTCTGTCTGTCTGTCTGTCTGGTGTGTGTGTGTGTGTGTGAGAGAGAGAGAGAGGGAGGGAAGATATAATGCATTATGCAACAAAAAATATATCTCTCTCTCTCTCTCTCTCTCTCTCTCTCTCTCTCTCTCTCTCTCTCTCTCTCTCTCTCTCTCTCTCTCACACACACACACACACACACACACACACACACACACACACGAGCAAAATGCGTGCTTACCTGTCACATTTCCATCCAAATGGGGTACATGAAACGGGCGATTTAATAGTCTTCCTTCCTGACGGCCGTACAAAACTCAATAACGTGTGCACAAGAGTGTCACCAACACTGAGCGAAGGGTGTCCCTCCATGCACTGAAAGGGAAGCGGGAGGGTTGAACCGCATCCAGGGTACAGTGTACACCGAACTTAACAAACGACGGCGTTTTATCGTACTTTCTAATATTACCCGAGTCAGTTTGACATGCAGAATAAATAAAGAAAGTACGGCCTTTGCTAATATAAACAGAACATGTGAATGGAGGGAGACATACACAAAGAGAGAGGGCGAGAGAAAGAGTGGATGGGTAGGGGGGAGTGTCAGAAAGACACATACAGTGACATAGAGACACATACAGTGAGAGCGAGAGAGAGAGCGAGAGAGAGAGAGAGAGAGAGAGAGAGAGAGAGAGAGAGATTAGCCAGAGGTCACAGGTCAACAGAAACACCTTTTTATCTACCATAATCTTGCATAATATCACACGGAACTGCAAGGAAGCTCTACCAACCCTTCAGATGGGGGAGGAGAAGAAAAAGACAGATAAAAGACAGGGAGAATCAACAAATACACAAGAATGATAGGTAATTGGAACGCTTATTGTTGACAAAACAAAACGTAACATTTACCAGAATGCCGTTTTGTTTAGTCAATAATGAACGTTACATTTACCAGAATGCCGTTTTGTTTAGTCAATAATTAACGTTCCAACAACCTACCATTCTTGCTTTTTGATTTTGAATTTTGGAACGTTAGCAGTTTAACTGTTTTTGGATTAAAAACTGAGAGAGCCAAAGAAGAAAGCAAGGCAAGCAACACACACCAGTACGTCGAGTATCAAACATATGCATCAAAGAATCTCTCTCTAGCTCTGTGTGTGTGTATGTGTATGTGTGTGCGTGTGCATGTGTGTGTGCATGTGTGTGCGTGTGTGTGTGTGTGTGTGTGTGTGCGTGTGTGTGTGTGTGTGTGTGTGTGTGTGTGTGTGTGTGTGTGTGTGTGTGTGTGTGTGTGTGTGTGTGTGTGTGTGTGTCTGTGCGCCTGTCTGCATGTGCATGCACGTTAGATTTGTGTTGCTTGTCTGCCAGTGCATGCGAGAAAAGAGTACTGGAGGCTGGGCTGCATCGATCGTATCGAACAAGTAAGCAGGGCGGTGTTTGTCGGCCATCGAGCACCACCCTACCCAACCTGCTCCCCCTCCGCAACATCCTCCGGCCAACCCCCCCCCCCCCCCCCCCCCTCCCCCCCCCCCCCCGAACACACACACACACACACACACACACACATGGGTGAAAGCTATGAAAATCAAATTGACTGAAAATTTTTTGAGGCAGGGGTCCAGGGGCCGCCGAGGCCCTGGCGGGGTACGGGGCAGGGCCCCGTTAGGGGGTCCAGGGGGGCAACGCCCCCCGGCCGAAAACGAATTTTTGCATTATACATTGTGATTTTGTGGCCTTTCCTGGCAAAAAAATACACTTTTTGTCACTATCATGCAGGTCAAAAAAATACCTTCAGATTCTAATGATATGGTAAAAAGGGTAAACAAAATCAAAACAATTCACAGAAGTAATCATTTTTCTTTTGTATCTTTTCACACTTGCATCTTCCAACACAACGACACAATTGATAACAATTAACATTGACAACAGCCAATTACTAAATGAAATAGAAACTGAACAACTGAACAACTGAAATAAAAGTTCGAAATATTTAATTATAAGAAGCAAACATTGCCAGACAGGCATTGAAATAAATGATGAAACAGAATGTCACACATGCAAACAGCATGATGTAGCACTGCACAAAATAGCAACTAAGCAGTAGCATCTCTTATAGTGCAAAGTTCTCAAGGAAAAGCACTTGAGTTTCAAGCACCAAACACACAGTTTTAGTTTCATGAACTCCAACCAGTCCCATCGCCTTTGTTGGCTAGACCAGCATCAATAAGATCTGTCCATGCGTTTTCCGCAGAAATCATGTCACCACTTCGTAATGCCTGCCAAAACGCGAGAACTTTTTTTTTATCGTGATGCAGAGCGAATCCGAAAGCGAAGAAACCTCACCTACGGGGTTTACCGCATAGCAGTTCGAAAACGCGTTTCGCTTAATAAAAAAAAAAAAAAATTTTTTTTTTTTTTTTTTTTTTTTTTTTTAATAATAAAAATTGCGGATTGACGGAATTTCCGTCAGACTTATTTTCAGATTGACGGATTTCAGTCAATTGACGGGCTACTTTCACCCATGCACACACAAACGTACACGCACGCACTCACATACACTCACAGTGACACACACACACACACACACACACACACACACACACACACACACACACCTCCTCAGTCATGTATCGACTTGTGCCTGTGAATCACGGCAGTGATCAATGCACACTAGTAAAGAAACCCGCCGGACCGCCGCCAGTCCCCCAATTGATCACAACGAGTGATATTCTGACATCGCAACCAACCTCAGTCTGCATTTCCAAGAAAACACACCCCTAGCTTTAACCTTACACCCCCATAACCTCCGCAAGACTCCGGGCAGCCGACGCCATTGATCATATCGAGCAATATATTGACAACACAGCCAACCTCAGCTTCTGCATTCATCATTTTCACTCTGAGTTTTGTCCCAACACACTCTACGGAAATGATTTTTTCCCTTTAAACCTTAAAATTTAAATCCACCATTCCCACAATTATCCATGCCATTGATCATATCGAGCAATATATTGACATTACAACTAACCTCAGCTTCTGCATTCATCCCTTTCACTCCGAGTTTTGTCCCAGAAACTCTGCAGAAATGATTTTTGTTCCGTCTATAGCTTTTACTTTAAAACGACCTGACCCCCGTCAGTCCCATAATACTCCACGCCATTAATAATATTGAGCAACATATTGACATTACAACCAACCTCAGCTTCTGCATCAGTGTTCAACTTTCATTCCGGCTTTTTTTCCAAGGAAACCTGCGGAATTGGGAAATCCTTTTTTACACCCCCGGTATAGGGGTGTGTATAGGTTTTTACACCCCCGGTATAGGGGTGTGTATAGGTTTCACTGGATGTGTTTGTTTGTTTGTGTGTTTGTGTGTTTGTGTTCGCATATAGATCTCAAGAATGAACGGACCGATCGTCACCAAACTTTGTGAACAGGTTCTATACATTCCTGAGACGGTCCTTACAAAAATTGGGACCAGTCAAACACACGGTTTGGGAGTTATTGGTGGATTAAGATTAAGAGTGACATAGTAATGGTCAAAGGGAAATAACCTTCTCAGTTGGTGGCAGTGAGAATGGTTATTTCCCTTTGACCAACGGGGGTGTTTTTCCTACCTCGACGTACCCTTTCGCAATGGACCCTGTGTTTACGCGAATAAACATTCTGACTTCTGACTTCTGTGTTTACGCGAATAAGCATTCTGACTTCTGACTTCTGACTTCTGTGTTTACGCGAATAAGCATTCTGACTTCTGACTTCTGACTTCTGTGTTTACGCGAATAAACATTCTGACTTCTGACTTCTGACTTCTCACTTCTGACTTTGAAATAACCATTCTCACTCACTCACTGCCACCAACTGAGAAGGTTATTTCCCTTTGACGGGGGTGTTTTTCCTACCTCGGAGGAATTTCTTGTTTCGTCTAGCTTTTACCTCAAAACCGCCTGACCCCCGCCAGTCCCATAACACTCCAAGCCATTACTAATATTGAGTAAAATATTGACATTACAACCAACCTCAGCTTCTGCATGTACAGCTTTCATTCCGGCTTTTTTCCAAGGAAACCTGCGGAATTGGGAAATCCTTTTTTTCGTCTAGCTTTTACCTCAAAACCGCCTGACCCCCGCCAGTCCCATAACACTCCAAGCCATTAATAATATTGAGCAAAATATTGACATAACAACCAACCTCAGGTCTTCAATCGTTCCCTCAACTTTAGTTTCAGCCCAAGAAAACCACCACGGGCTTTCCTGCGCCATCTCTGGATCAATGGTCCAGCAATCACTTCTCATTTGTCAAATGATGGAAAAAGAAAAGACAAGAAATGCAACTCCCCCCCCCCCCCCCCTGCAAGAAAAGCACAAAGGCACAGACGAAATCGAAGTCCCAGCTAAGGAAGAGATTTATGTCTCCTGCACAGATTCAAATTGGCAGACCTTGAGAAAATAGGAACGGTCGAATGGATTGATGGTGGGACGGGTAAGAAAGTCAGAACATAAATAAACGCTGGACAGGAGTTCGCAAGTCTTGAGGAGTCAACGAACAGAAATCTGAGCAACCAATATTACAGACACTGACAGACTATAAATCTATGATATGACAAACCTCAGACCACAGCGAGTGACGATGCCATAGCAACGGCCTCAATTTCTGCATAAACAGTATACATCTAATTTCTGCTTCAAATAAACGTCTCTGCGTCTAATGTCTGCTTCAAATACACGTCTATGCGTACTAGTTTCAGCTTCAAATAAACGCTCATGCATAGTAACCACGAAAAATATAAAATAATCAATATCAGAAGTGCATTAATTATAACGACCATCACATGCAGTCGACGCGCGGTGACACAAGCGTTCATTTGGCTTTTCCCAAAAAGCCGATGTTACTGAAAATAGAATCGGTAATTCTGGGAAACCTGTCACTGGAAGTAATCATTACAATTTCTATTTTCGATCAGTCAAATTAGAACAGCTTCAAAGTGTATGCATACGATCGATTTCAACGGTTGGAAATCAATAATCATCTTCAACAGAGATCCACTTCAAAAACGACCACAAGCATGTCTTACCCAATCACAGCTGAGCCGGCACACATAGCACGAAGGGGAAAACAACCGTTGTATTCCGACTCCTTTGCCTGTCCAATCATGAAGTCATCCTGGTAATGTAAATCCCGTTGAAAATGTCACTTGTATCCTACAATCACGATTCTGAAGCTTTACAATCACGCTTATGAAAATGAAGTATGCACTGCACGTTTTTAATGAAGTTTGTACTGCACGTTTCAAATGAAGTTTGTACTGTACGATCAATATGAAATTCACATTACACGATCGCAATGAAGTCCACAATTCTTTAAACAAAAAATAATAATAATTTAAAAGTCAAGACTATGCTGCACAATCAAAAGACTGCCATCAGTACCTAGCACAATTCAAGTCCATCCGACACGATTAACATTCAAAATCCAAAGTGTATGATCAAAAAGTCCTTGATGCAAGATCAACGTGAAGCTTACATGGGTGTACAATGAAAATTAAGTCCAAACTGCAAGATTATTAGTCCATCCCGCACGATCAAAATCGCATAAAAAATTCCTCTAGTCCACACGACAGAAAATTAAGAACGCAATGCGCAAAAAGTGTTCAGTTTAAACTGTGCGATCACAATTAAAATTAACACTGCACGTTAAAAAAAACCACGTTAAAACTCCTCCATGAACTGCAAAAAGGAAGTCAACGGCGTCTTTCACAGCCAAGATTCACGAACGCTTCAACAATACCATTTCTTTTCCTATTTTTCGTTACCACTGTCCCACCTTTTCTACTGAACACCATTACTATCGAAGCAGCGAATCAGAGACATTCCACTCACACGGCCTTTTCTCAGCATCCATTCCAGTAACTTGCAGAGGGGGGGGGGGGGAGGGAGGGGGAGGGGGGTATCGAACTGCTATGTCGGAATGCAATCTGTTTACCCCTAGTGCCGTGACAATGTACTCGCTGCCTTGCTCGCTTTCGCCGCTATTTTCGGCTTGCGCACCAGCACCCATCCTTTAAACCTCCCTTTCAAAGCAGTTATTCTAAGCTGTGAATGATAGCCTGCATGCGTTTTTATCTGCCTTTTTGAGCTGGTAAACATCACTCCTTTTTTGCCTCTGCGATGTAACGGTGAAGAATGTTCGTGTTGGAAGTTTTGTGTTTGTTTTTGTTTTGTTTTTGCAGAAAATGATGGATAATTAATAGAGGCTAGACAGCAGGGTCTCGCATCCATTGAATTTTTGAAAAAATCGCAAACGTTCCTGCAAAACGACATCTTTTTATTTTAAACACACACACACACACACACACACACACACACACACACACACACACACACACACACCAAATCCCTCAAAAATCTCAGAAAAGTTTCCGTCTGAAGCCTATATGGCGGGAAAAAAAGGCTAAGAATTCTTTCTGGCACCGCAATCAGAAAAATAACCGACATTCCAAAATGCAAACAGTTTCCGGTGATAATCCTTTACAGTTTTTGTCTCCCCGCCGTGTTTGATGAATCCCACACCGTCAACCGTTACACAGCCGTAGGGTCATAAAAATACAATCTCGCCCTCGGCGCCCCTCCAATTTTTGTCTTCTTACCCATTACCGCTTGCTTTACATTGCAGGAGCTATCAATTCTACAAATATTGCTCGTGGATGCCAAAATACACACAGACTTCTAACGCTATTCCCCACGATTTTACAACGCTGCTTTCATTTGTTACTGTTTATTTGTGTAAACTGTGTAACGTAAAATGGTTACCCTTGGATCGTTGTTGTGGCCTTCATGCTTCTGTTGTTTTCGACTTCTTTTTTGGGGGTATGTTTTCTCTTTTCTTTGTCTTGTATCTTCCATTGTGATTTTTCTTTGAGCGCGCGCCCGCGCATGCATGCACACACACACACACACACACACACACACACACACACACACACACACACACACACACACACACACACACAGTGTTCCTCGTCCCTAATCTGACGGGCGCCTCCTGTTTGTGACTGTATCTTATATCGATACCACAAAATCGATATACTCTCTCAGTGCCCGCCCGCGCTCCCCCCCTCTCACCATCATCTAATCTCATCTCTTTGAGACATCTCGAAATCACTTGGACCGTCTGAGAGTTCTGGTGCCTTTCTACATAGTCCCACCTTCCCCTAGTATCCCAACACCCCCCCCCCCCCCCCACTCTGTCGCTGTCTCTGTCGCTGTCTCTGTCTCTGTCTCTTGATTCTGTAATCCATGATAAACTGTTGAATGCCATTCAAAGGGAGGGAATCAATGGAAGGTTTTTGAATAGTTTGAAAAGCATGTATAGTTCCCTCATGGCCTGCGTAAGAGCAAATGGCGAGTTGTCTGAGTGGTTTGAGTGTCCAAATGGGGTCCGACAAGGATGTGTGTTAAGCCCTACATTGTTCTCACTTTTCACAGTTGGCCTCAGACATTACTCAGACGGGCAGGCATGGTATTCAGCTTTTGCCCGGTTTGATGGAACTGTTTATTGTATCGTTTGCCGACGATGTTGTACTTATGTCTACTATCCCTATTGGTCTACAACACCAGCTGGACTGTCTGAAGGAATGTTGTGAAAAACTTAAATTGGTGGTGAATCAAGAAAAAACCAAAGTTATGGTTTTCAGAAAAGGTGGTTATTTGGCAAAAAAAGAGAAATGGCATTTCGACGGAAATAATTTGGAAGTTGTAAATGAATACTGTTATTTGGGTTTTAAATTCACTTCAATGTTAAGTTTAAGACGAGGAACTGACCACCTTGTGGGTAAGAGCAAAAAGGCCGTATTTTATTTGGTGGGCATATTTCAAAAATTGAAAGAAATGACAGTTACCACCTTTTTTAAGATCTTTGATGCAAAAGTTCAGCCAATTTTGTTGTATTCCTCAGAAATATGGGGTTGGTCCCGGTTAGATACCATGGAGAAAGTGCATATCATGGCATGTAAACGCTTTTTAGGTGTACCAACATGTACACCAAACAGAATTATTGGTTTAAATTGCTAATAATGAGAGACGACAGATTGCCAAAACAAGCCTATACAATGTTGTATAACATGGATGAAAGAGGAAAAAGATGTTGGGCCTCGGAAATCCGAAATATATTGTCTGAAACTGGTTTTAACTTTGCATGGCTTAACCAAGGTGTCGGCGGTGTGAAATGGTTTTTGAGGGTCGTTAAGCTCCGATAGGATAACATGTATAAACAAGAATGGTCCGGCACAGTGTCACAAAGGGACCGTTATGAATTGTACGCTAAATTTAAATCGGTGCTGCATGTTGAAAGTTACTTGTTCAATATTGACATTTATTGTTTTAGGGAAGCACTTACACAGTTTAGACTTGGTGTATTGCCAATTAATAACAACCTTAAACGATTCAGTGCTATTATGGAATCAAGATATTGTATTTTTTGTGAAAATGTAGCCTAAGATGAACACCACTTCCTCTTATGCTGTCCATTATATTCTGATTTAAGAAAAAGATTTATAGGAAGCATGTGTGAAGGTTCTGTGTCTACCATTTTGTCATTTTCAGATGTTAAGAGGTGTCGCCTCGTTGCTAAGTTCATTTTCCACGTCATAAAACGTCGACAACTGCATGTTGAAACACTGCAATGTTAGAGATGGTACCGTTGTAATTGTAAACGATTATTATATAACATGTCAGGATAAATGTGTAAGACGTGTATATGTGCAAAATTCCCCTAACCCACATCCCCTCTTCCCTGGTTTGTATATGGGCCAATGGCCATACGTACAATAAACCACCCAAAAGTCTAAAAGTCAACAAGTCGCGTAAGGCGAAAATACAACATTTAGTCAAGTAGCTGTCGAACTCACAGAATGAAACTGAACGCAATGCAACGCAGCAAGACCGTATACTCGTAGCATCGTCAATCCACAGCTCACGGCATAGGCAGTGAACTTGACAAGAAGAGCGGGGTAGTAGTTGCGCTGGGAAGGATAGCACGCTTTTCTGTACCTCTCTTCGTTTTAACTTTCTGAGCGTGTTTTTAATCCAAACATATCATATCTATATGTTTTTGGAATCAGGAACCGACAAGGAATAAGATGAAAGTGTTTTTAAATTGATTTGGAAAATTTAATTTTGATAATAATTTTTATATATTTAATTTTCAGAGCTTGTTTTTAATCCGAATATAACATATATTTATATCTATTTGGAATCAGCAAATGATGGAGAATAAGATAAACGTAAATTTGGATCGTTTTATAAAAAACATATTTTTTTTACAATTTTCAGATTTTTAATGACCAAAGTCATTAATTAATTTTTAAGCCACCAAGCTGAAATGCAATACCGAAGTCCGGGCTTCGTCGAACATTACCCGACCAAAATTTCAACCAATTTGGTTGAAAAATGAGGGCGTGACAGTGCCGCCTCAACTTTCACGAAAAGCCGGATATGACGTCATCAAAGACATTTATCAAAAAAATGAAAAAAAACGTCCGGGGATTTCATACCCAGGAACTCTCATGTCAAATTTAATAAAGATCGGTCCAGTAGTTTAGTCTGAATCGCTCTACACACACACAGACAGACACACACACACACACAACGACCCTCGTCTCGATTCCCCCCTCTACGTTAAAACATTTAGTCAAAACTTGACTAAATGTAAAAAGTCTCTCTCTCTCTCCCTCCCTCTCTCTCTCTCTCTCTCTCTCTCTCTCTCTCTCTCTCTCTCTCTCTCTCTCTCTCCCCCCCCCCCCCGTACCCTCGTCTCACAGTTAGTATATAGATATCCCACTGTGTTGGGCTTCGGGGTAAGTTATCTCGGCTACGGCAGATGAAAATACCGTACTTGGGACTGCCAGTATGTTCCAACTTGAACTGGCTCTCCGATCACATTTAATGGCCACAGCAATCCGAGTGAAGTTTATGCAGTGAAGATAGTGGTTGAATCTACCATTTTGATTTCCCCACTGGGTATAACGTGCTCCTGGAATTATCCCGCCGATAGCTTTGCATCTCTTTATAAAACTGGCAACGGGCCAGGGTTGGGAGGTGGACGTGCCCCTTGGGCCGCGCGGGATGTGGTGGGGATGCGGAGTATTGGTAGGGATGGGGATGTACGCTCGTCCCATAAAGCCTGTCCTTAACTGGGCGAAGTCGACTACACCCAGTATACTTCGCGACGGGCGCTGTGGCGGGGTGGTAAGACGTCGGCCTCTTAATCGGAAGGTCGTGAGTTCGAATCCCGGCCGCGGCCGCCTGGTGGGTTAGTGTGGAGATTTTCCCAATCTCCCAGGTCAATGTATGTGCAGACCTGCTAGTGGCTTATCCCCCTTTGTGTGCACACGCAAGCACAAGACCAAGTGCGCACGGAAAAGATCCTGTAATCCATGTCAGAGTTCGGTGGGTTATAGAAACACGAAAATAACCAGCATGCTTCCTCCGAAAGCGGCGTATGGCTGCCAATGCGGCGGGGTAAAAACGGTCATACACGTAAAAATCCACTCGTGCATAAACACGAGTGTACGTGGGAGTTTCAGCCCACGAACGCAGAAGAAGAAGAAGTATACTTCGCGAAGCTGGCCGCACGAAGCTCCAGCACTGAGTTTTCGTTAAAAAGGCTTCGGGCTCAATTAAGGACACCAATAATGAGAAATGGAATGCTGGAAATCGTGTATCTATGGTTGTTGTGCACGATGTGAGCAAACCTTCTGCCCCCTACCACCCCAACCTCCCCCCATCGCGTTCTCCAATACTATACCGGTGGGGGCATGGCGGGAATCATAAACCAGCAGGTGGCGGTGAATGCTCTCATTCCATATTCCACGACGTGACATAAAAGCGATGTGCGCATTTCACACACCGGAGTGTAGCATTAGCTGATGAAATTCGCCGCACGTCCTATACTCCTGGCTCAACCCCTTCTCACACAGAAGCAATCGTCAGAAACTCCTTCGCAACTCTGCAAGATTGCTGTGACAGCTCAAATGACCGAGCTAAAAAGAAAAGTAACAAAATAAAAAACACTCACTCAATGACAAATTATTTGTAAAAAGTTCCCCCGAGGACCTGACTTTGAACGCAAACTGTTGGCCTGTTGTCCGGGTTGGTGTCAGAAATCTGCTGGTTTAGTAGGCACTATCTTCCACCTGATACTCGTCCTCAAAATTTCGAGAGGATCTGATGCACGCTTCTTGCAGGCATCGTCCTCAAAGGAGAGACAAATTTAGTAACTGGGACTGCGGTCTAATGCAGGGTTCTTGTAGGCAGTCGACTTCATATTGTTGGACTCTTTATAAAAACTCCAGGTAAAAAAAACAATAACTGGAATTGCGGTCTAATGCAGGCTTCTTGCATGCATTCGATCTCATATTGTTGGACTCTTCCCCAAAACTCCAGAGAACAAACAAAATCAATAACTGGAATTGCGATCTAATACAGGCTTTTTGTGTGCATTCGATATAATATTGTTGGACTCAACAGGCTTTTTGCAAAAATACGACCTCATAGTGTTTGCTCACGTAAAGAACGCCAGTTGTCAATGCGGGAAGACTCCCCATTACGTGACAGTAGAAAAATTACGGCAACGCCAAAACAAGTCTCAATCGAAATGTCAGGAAGGATGTGCACGCCAGATCTCACGGAGAGAATAGAGCTGTGCGACCCCTGGTGTTTTTGGTTTCTTTTGCTAGCTTTATTATGTTGGAGCCCATTGTCCCATTCTCATTGTTGCATATACATATATATGAAAGCTGCAGTCGAGAAATGTTGAAGATACGCATGTATATATACATCTCTGCCAGTTGACCCCGTTTTGAGAACATCGCACTTCAATATGCAATCCACAGACATTAACAGGTCTATTCTTTCATGTGCGTGATTTCAATTCCGCAAATTTTCTATTCTGTATATGACTCCACTGAAGACATGGATGTGAAACACAGGTCAAGATCTCATTCATCTTCAACAATCACTGTACACACTCCGTCCATTCTTCTCCTCGTCGGTCATGCTAGGTCTTAACCCTTTCTCCTGTTTGTCCTCATACTCTGCACCAACCTTGTTCAGCCAGCAAACTTTGAGTTTGAAAGTCCTTGGCAGCAACAAATGGAAGACAAGTTGCACAGGAATTCATGAAGGCATGAATGTAAAACACAGATGCTCGAAAAGGAGAACGGATTCATCTTCAATAATCGCACTCAATTCACTTTCGCACTCATTCAATTAAAAATCTTGTCGTCTTTCCCTTGTCTACTCTTTGCCCTCTTACCCTGCAACCACATTGTTGAGGCAGCAAAGATTGAAAGTCCTTGACCGCAACAAATGGAAGACAAGTGAGGGTAGCTGCCACGAGGGAAACAAGGCAAGGACAAGGTCATGGCAACAACAACAATATGTACGTGACTAACCGCAGGTAAGACTTTCATGCCAACGAAAAAAGCCCAGCATTGAGTAACGAGGATGAAGACGCACTCCTTCCCGTGTAAATAGTTCGGCTCAAAATCTCGGATCTGGCTAAGCTTTTACATGGGATAAGACCATCCCTCTACTTAGACACATACCAAAAAGCAACGGCCTGAGTGTTTTCTGTGCAGAGTTTGACTTGTTGTTAAGTTAATTTATCAACAAAAATTAGTGGCATTCAGTTAATTTCTCAAAAAACATTAGTGGCAATCTGTCAAATTAATTCTTTGAAATGTTCCAACCATTTGCACACAAATGCACCCAGGCGGTTGACTGTTGGTATGTGTCTAACTGAAGGGATGCTCTTATTCTACGCAAAAGACCATGTAGCTCTTGGAGCCGAGCTGTATTCGCGGGAAGAGCTGTACCTTTAAAACAGAAGAAAGAAGAGACGGAAGAGATAAAAGCTGTGCCAACAGTCGGCACTGGCATGGATGGCGCCTGTGAGCCTTGTTTCATTTCATGCTCACTAATTCCCGCCTTTTTCATCACTACTGCCCTCCTTATACACTTGGTGGTAGCTGCTGTTTGTTGGGGTGGGGGGGGGGGGGGGGCGGCGCAGACAGACTGACAGCTATCTGATAGGAAGCCGTGCACTGACAAAGACACGATGGATGAGAGTCAAGGTCTGAGTGAAGTGGCGGTAACATCCCTGTCATAATCATTGCGGCCCGTCAATAACAATAACCTCTAGCAAAAATAAGCTCGATGCAGCGAGAGCCAGCCGGTATATTTTGTCTCCAAAGTTTTCTAGACTGTGGGCTTCAATGTTGAACAAGATAATTATATTCTTGGAAGAAACTTACAGGGATGTTGCTAAGTATATTTTCTTCCGCAAATTTGCCGAAATGTACATGTATATAATTGGTTTCGGCAAATTGCCGAAAATTTAAAGCAGTCCTACTTCCCCCAATCATGAAAAACAATCGGCACATCTGCCGAAATAACGATTAAGTGATCGACGATGTCAAAGAAGTTTCGGTGTTTGCCAACCGCCGACTCCTAATGACATCCCTGAATGTTGGAATGCAATTTCTGCTGATGTACTCCAATCGTAACAGGCCTGGCCACAGTCGTCATAACTACGCTGTGATAATTATACTTGGTTGCACGTCAGATTTTGCGATGGCACGACCTGGTCACGACATGAAGATTCCAACAATAACAACAAAACAGCAACCACGGCTTTACACGTTTCGGGCGGGGCGGGTTGGGGCCGGACACAGTCGTCATCCTACAGCACAGTTTCACTCACGAGAACACCTGGCGACGAACGTTGGAATGAGAACTTAAGACCCTGAACCATACGTGGGGTACCATCCAGAGACTCACCCAGAACAGACAGGAGTGGAGGTCCTTCGTTGCTGCCCTACATGCCAACAGGCATAACGGGCAGTAAGTAAGTACTCCATCTCCAGCGAGACCAGAAAGCCTTTGCTATCAATGCTGGTACCAATGATCCAGTTGTCCACGATGAGTCAAGACTTTCCGGCCTCTTCCCTCTAACCTTCAAGAGGTACATGGTTGTATTCGTAGCTCGGCAAAAGGACAGAAACATGACCAAGTCTCGATCAAAGCACTGGAAGACAGCTTTCCAATGCCAGTTGTCTGCGCATGAAAAACAACAACAACAAAAACAACCATGGAACACCCAAGCCCTATGCCGTTTCTTTCCAGGACGGATTGGGTCTGGGGTACGGGGTGTGCAATGATGATGATGATGACGATGATGACGATGATGATGATGATGATGATGATGATGATGATGATGATGATGATGATGATGATGATGATGATGATGATGATGATGATGATGATGATGATGATGATCTAGCTATCCATGCATACTGTGATCTTCCAGTTTCAACTTTCACGAATTAAAAAAACAACAACCAGGAAAGGTATCTCCAGAGCTTTCTAACTTTTAACTTTCTAAAATGCGCACGACTTGGGTTCCCTGGCGACTTCTCAACAAAGATAGAAGCATGATAGCTCTGTAAGACAACATTCCTTTGCGTCGAAATCAAACAACCGTGTGCAGATTCCCAAAGGACCACCTCCACAGATACCCATGCCATTGCTTTCCATGACCGGCAATGCAGAACGCATCGAAACTGCCAAGAACGTGAGAGAGAGAGAGAGAGAGAGAGAGAGAGAGAGAGAGAGAGAGAGGGGGGGAGAGGGAGAGAGAGAGAGAGGAGAAAGAGAGAGAGAGTGTGTGTGTGTGTGTGTGGGTGTGTGTGACTGTGTGTGTGGTGTGTGTGTGTGTGTGTGTGTGTGTGCGTGTGCGTGTGTGTATGCTTCTTTCTGTGTGTCTGTGTAGGTCTGTTCGTGTGTATTTTGGGGTGGGGCAAGGGAGGCAAGGGGGTTCCTTAACAAAGCTTGTGGTTTAGTGGATCGGACAGAAAGAAGTAATCAGCCGCACTGGGGGCCAGCAGACAACCAGGGAGGAAAGCCAAGCTACAATATCTATAGATCTAAACACAAGCCATCTTTCATCTTTGTCCCTCCGTGCCTCCTCCTCCCCTTTCGTCCAGAGAAAAGCAATATATATAGACACGTCCAGAGAAAAGCAATATATGAGACAGTGACAAAAGGTCAGGTGTCATGTCTACTGTCCCGAATGACACACAATTGCTGACATTTCACCATTGCCAAAAGAATAAACAAATAAGAAATAGGTAGAAAATGAATGTGAAAACTGACTTTGATTGTTGATCAGTATTTTCTATACCACTAACAAATAATCTACTTACACATAGCTGTTTGGCAAATGTATGTTGCATGGGACACACTGACATGAAAGTGGAAGATGTTTTTCCCTCTAGAGAAACTACATATCAAGTTACACTTTTTGTGCTCTTCCATTCCAGTTGGCAATCAATTGTTAACGCATGTTATTAGAAAAAATAGAACGAAAACAGATTAGATAGAATGAAAAATGTACTGGTGATGTCATTTGGGACATACTGACATGAACACGTCACCTTTTGTCATTGTCTCATATATAGACACGGTTCCTGCCGGCAAGTTATTGACAGTTTCTGTACTTTGCTTGCAACTAGAAGAGAAAGGCAAGTCGACTGTGTGAGCGTGCGTGTGCGTGTGTTGAGGGAGGATAGGGGTGGGGGGGGGGGGTGAGGTGGTGGTACTTTGACAAAAGGGTCGGTCAGGAAGGAGTAATCAGCAGCACGGAGAGGGGAAGGTATCTGGGAGTTCAGAAAAGTAACACAATCTATAGATCTACATACATAACAGGCCTTCTTTCATCTTGGTCCCTCCGTGCATCATCCCTTCTCGTCATGGGAATCACAATACAGAGGTTGCGGAGAAAACGATCAAATACTCGCTATAGAACCGAGATAAAAGTGACATATCTAGTTCTAGTTTCAGACTGCCGGTGTAACATCCCATCCAGGTATACCAGTTCGTCCCCCGGGGGGCCATTCCCTGAGGCGCAAAAGGGGTGTTCCAGCCGCAGTCCAAGAAGAAATGACGTCATTCGTCTCGTTTCCGTATTGAGTTTTCGGTTTTTCTCCTCGCAACTATAATATATCTAGCTACGGTGCCTGTCAGGATATTTTGATAGTGTCTACATTTCGCTAAGCCGTTTGAGAGAAGCAAGTCCTTTCATGAGATGGTATTTTAGGGTTGGTATGTACTTTATACAGTCTATTGAAGGGTGGTGTCTGAGTTCTTCTTTCTGTGCAAGTGGACCTTCCATAAAAGACAGGATTAACTGTCTTGACAAATAAATATGCAAGATAGATGTTCCGAAATTGAAGGGATATGACATACGGATTATACCAACCACTTTCGTTTGTAGTCACTTCGTAAGTGGTTCACAACCACAGAAAAACAGATGCCGTCATGCACATGTATGCACACGTAAAATGCACATGCACATGTTCCAAACTAAGTGTCAGTCACATGTATTCTCATTCACAAATAAATAGAACACGATGGATACATTTTTTTCTTAAACAGACACCTGATCCATAAGTATGAATGTATTGTATCTGTGTTTCTTACTGCTTCCTCCATCCTAGAAAGACCAGTGGTTGTTGTTGTTTCAGCTATTGCTGTTGTTATTGACGATGATGGAACTCTTACTAGTGTTGCTTCTGTGCTGCTGCTTCGGTTATTCTTGCTGTACATACGTCAGTCACTACTATCTTTCCATCAGCAGTGCCAACAGTAGCATAGTCAAGAGAAGTGGGCTACCTTGTACAGTGGAACCTCCCTTTTAAGATCTCCAACAATCTGAGAAAATCAGGTCTTAAAAATTAGGGAGTCTTAAAATGGGGGTAAATTTACAGAGGGGTTATGAACAACAAGTCTGAGAAAACAGGGTCTTACAAGGGAGGAAGTCTTAAAAGGGGGTTTCCACAGTACTACTGAGCCTTCCTCAACACAAAGCGACCCAAAATGCCACACGTTGCAACCATTCAGTGCACGTGAAATCGGTCACACCCAGTTTCATATTGCTTCCTTCCTGTGCAAGAATCCCTCCCTATCAGCTCCGCGTCCGCCTAAAGGCACAGTTCTGTCCGTGCGAACGATTCGGCTTAGCCATCTCAGATCTTGCCAGGCTGTTACATGGGCTAAGACCATCCCTCCACTTAAACACATACCAACATCAACACAGCACTGAAAGTGGCCAGTATTTTACTCAGTGGAAACATGTAACTGGCGAGTAGAAATGTTCATCTACTCGCCAAATGCGTCTCAAGTTGCTAAACAAATGGTTGGTTTGGCGAGTAAAATTTGCTCTCTGGCTAGCACATTTTGAGAAGCAATAGCCACAGGCTAGTGCACCATTTTGTGGACTTTCAGGGCTGCAACAGCATGCTTTTTTGTGCAGAGGGGAATTGTGTGTGTTAATTTAACTGAGACTTGTGTCAATCTGCGAAATTAATTCATCCAAAACTATGCCCAGGAAGCAGTCAGGCTGTTGGATTTCTGGTTTGCCGCGGTGTACAAGTGGAAGGATGGTAGTATGCCATGTAAAGCCTTGGCAGATCTGGGGTAACAATCACAAAAGTTCTGTTTTCACGAGAAAGACTGTGCCTTCAAACAGCCCTGCTCCCCAGTACAGAAGGTGGAAGGATGGTAGTATGCCATGTAAAGCCTTGGCAGATCTGGGTTAACAATCAGAAAAGTTCTGTTTTCACGAGAAAGACTGCCTTAAAACAGCCCTGCTTCCCAGTTCAGAAGGTGGGAGGATGTCTTTTGCTGTACGCCTACAACTCGAGACGCCAAGATGCACATCTAGATAGCGATACACCCGCTTTTAGCCTGCTCCACAGAGCAACAATACAACTATGTGCAGCTGAATCAACGAGGCGGAATTATACAGAATACGCACAACCTGCACTGATATTTATGTCTGTTTGCAACAACTCCTGTGTAGCACGTGCTCCGTTGCTCTGGAAGTTACACAGCAAATAGTTGTTGGATAAAACTAAACTGCCTCTGGCTCTATTCGCCTACATTTTCCCTTCAGTAAGTCTTGGGAGTAACAGAATCTGTATCGCCCATTCTGAAAAATGTCTCATTCTTTACAGACAGAAACCACCAATTGTAATAAGCATCAAGGACACACACACACACACACACCTGATCTCTGGATCTGGTCGGTCGCACACTCTTTTGAGCATTAGCCCATGAAAGAATTCGTATTTAAACAATGAAGCTAGATACTGCAAGGAAGATGAAGCGCAAAAAAATGTAAGCAAACAGGTTGCACCTTTTTTTTTTTATTTAGCCACAGACCTGGAAGAAATCCATTGACATCACTTCGGTTGACAAGCGTAAATGACCTACTTCAAAGAACAGCCAGTACAAACAATGGCCGCTTCGATTGCATATATATCTTCAGAGCTGCGACCCAAGAGGGGAATCCATCATTCGGTTTAAAGGCCTTAAAAGCCAAACACAAATCTAGTCAACTTCCCTGAAAGTACATGGAAGAAATATTTTACTTAGAACTACCTCCGAAGAGGGTAGAAGCAGAGCCTCTTTGCTACCTCCTCCAAAAAACACATACATGTGCAGAAACAGGACCTGCTCGACTTCACAGGCTACTGACTCCTTTGGAATCCATCATTCGGATAATAAAGGATAGAAACTACTTTCTGGAAAGAACACCCAGTGCAAGAAATGGACGGCAATATTTGCACAGCTTCCAGACTAAGACCCAAACTAACGAACACACAAACGGAGACGAGATTCAGGCTTACCAGCCGACCCCATCCCCTAATATTTAATAGTGAAAGAGACGGAGGCAGACACGTGAGGGGCTGGGGATCGGGGGGTGGGGGTGGGTGGTTCTGGGTGCTCTTTAAGTTTTAATAACTATTGCATTTTCAAAGCTGAGAGCAGGAAATGAACGTCACAGCGGGTTTCTGTCATGGCATCAGCTGTTGGATCTTTTCACATATTGGCGCTGCGCGAAGTGAACGGATCGTTTTCTCTTGGCAGTAAGCATGACGTGATATGCACAGCAATACAAAATAAGCTGTGGTTGCGTAGCGGACGGTTATTCAAGGAGAAATGAACGGGGTTTTAACTCGTGCGGAATGCAGTGGGAGCAGAGATTCTTCACGTTGAAGATTACAGGGGACTCTGCTGAGTCTCTGCCTATGCCAAACAGATTAGATGACGCCGGCAAAGCAGTCATACACTTTCTCTTTTAAATGTCAAAACTGAGAAAACAAAACAAAAAATATCTATTAAAAACAATGTGAACAAGAACATGCTTCAAAAACTACAACTAAGATTTCAGGAGAAAAGTCTCCCACGTCTTTCTACTACAACATTATTGGTTATAAGGTATGAACGAAAACTACTGTTGTTTTCGTGATGCATGCTTCATTACGTTAAGTCCCTAAAGCTGAACATACTATATATGAAAACAGACACAATAAATTTAAGTTTGCTGAGAGAGTGAGTAAGTGTGTGTGTGTGTGTGTGTGTGTGTAGGTGTGTATAGGTGTGTGTGGGTGTGTGTGGGTGTGTATAGGTGTGTGTGTGTGTGGGTGTGTGTGCGTGGGCGTTTCCCATATTGTACATTTACTACTATACTTCCATTGTAACTTCAAAAGCATGACAACTCCAACCGCACAAGAAGCTGTTTGTTGCCTTTCAGTCTTAAAGGCACAGTAAGCCTCCCGTAAACCATCACAAATACTGTCAGGCTTTTACACACAGTACAAACACCCTTTCATTTAAACACTCACCGCTTAAGAACATCCTAGGTGCCCTCCGTAAAGAGCGAGTAATTTTCAAAGAATCTATTTTTGCGTGGTTTATCTTACCCCTGAGCCATCGTGAACCCGTGTGATCCAGTTTCCCTTTTTCACAATGTAGTCGTCAGTTAGTAATTTGAATGCGACTCGATGTGAGCTTATCTGCAACAGCACGTTACTATGTACTTCTGACTTTGCACGAAACAAACGGCTGTGGTTCACAAGAACTCTAGCGATTGATTTTGACTGTTCAGAGGAACTGGTGATAGCATAAACCGTCGTCTGCTACGAGAACCACGACCTTGCGTGTCCCTGCTTCCGGGCTTTTCTTTTTTCAAACTTTCAAAACTTCGAATTGTACTGATCTTGTCTTGATGGAAAAAGAATTATTTTATGATTTAGGAATGTTTGTGTAACAAGCTGTCAATTTATTATTTAGATTTTAAAAGTTAGGTCTAGCGCCAAAACGCAACACGGTCCGATTGTCTCTGAGCAAACGGCGCAAAATTAATTCTTTAAAAATTGCTCGCTCTTTACGTAGGGCACCTAGGATGTTCCCGTTTGGTGAGCGTTCAAATGGAAGGGTGTTTGTACTGTGTGTAAAAGCCTGACAGTATCTGTGATGGTTTACGGGAGGCTTACTGTGCCTTTAAAGCTCCGAAAACGGCACAGGGAGTCAGACACACCAAGCTATCAATGAGATGAATGCAAGAAGTCAAACCACTTACGTCTTATCTCTGCAGGCGGCGTGAACTGTCTTCTATGGACTGGCTCTCACAGTGCAAGACTCACACGCTTGAAATAATATTAACACTTTTCACTTTTCCGCCCTTCAAAACCAAGCTTATCTTTTTGTAAAGAAATTAAGCTTATTTACGAAACATTGAGCGCAACGCACCGCACGGAAAGCAGACATGACAAACGTTGTGCCTATGCAACTAAACATTTAGGTTCGGTAGATTCCCACCGCCTTTTAGCGGTCAACACACCTGGGACACTGGAGGATACACGGGTATTAACAATTTCGTCATGGTGAAGATCTCATTTCGCACAGTTATCACATTAAGACGTCTGCGTCGGCTCGAGAGGGGGGGGGGGGGTGGTTTAACACACTAATAGAGATGAAGACGAAGAAGGTTTTTGTCAATAACCATATATTCATAGCGGTATTTCTGACACACATACCCCACCACCCCCCCCCCCCCCCCTCACGATCTCTCTCTCTCTCATCGTCACACACACACACACACACACACACACACACACACACACACACACACACACACACAAAACACACGCGTTGCTTTATCCTCACTGATATGAAATGTTGAAAAGATGATAAATAATTGTATCGGGTATGTAACCACTAAAACCAGAAATACTACAACACAATAATATTAAGCCAAGCCAATCTCCCTCCAGGTACACCAAAACGCCCACACAACAGAGGATTAATTTTAGATGAGCTGCACAATCAGTGATCCCCCAATTAACCTGTCAGCCCCCACAGGTGAGATCACACCTGCACATCCCTGGGAACATTCCAGTCACTGCAGACAAAAGAAGAGTCAGAGACCTGGGTCCGGCAGCAGGTACGATGGCGTGCTAGCATCAAAAGTGATAATCACAAACATCTCTGCGGGGATTGCATTTAACACCTGTATTTAACATTCATTCGTTCGGCTTCCTGACGAGTGGACGTTACAAACTGATATAACTATCAAGATAAGTTTTGTGTGAATATTTGTTTGTCTGTTCACTTAAAAGACCGTTGAGTCGAAATATCTGTGAATGTATTGTGTTGTCAATAACAAACGTTCCAACAATCTACCTTTCTTGTTTTTGATTTTTAACACTTATAACTACACATAGCACTTACAAATTATACCAATCCCTCTGTGGTATTTTTGGAACCATTTTGTCGCTAGAAAAGTGAGATCCAAATTTCAAAAATCACTGTGATAACTGTTCATTACATGTAACAGTGATAATCACAATACAGATATGATTACAACACATTGGCTCAATACATGCGGCATGCCAGTTAAGTGACAAAATCCTGAATAGTTTATACATGTATGACTGTATTACTGTATTTTCCGGAAACACACTCCTGGCAAGGCTGTGTCTTTCGAAGAGAGTGAGCAAGCTGTACGGCTAGTAGAACCATTGGAAAGCAGTGATACGCCAAAACCACCAATGATAAATGTATGTATCTGGCAGCACGGTAGCGTCAAAATATTTATGGAACGGGGGAGATATTGCTAATTCAGCAGTTTATTTTTAATTATAAGTGATAATTACAATTATCACAGTGATGTATTCATTTCTCACTTTTGTCGCTAGTGTGCCGTCATACCCACGAACCAGCAGCTGGAGAGTTCTCCACACGAGGCAGACGGTAAGTGTAAAGTGACCCCTTCCCTTGGAATCTCCGCTCCACACACCCCCATCTCCCATCAACCCCCCGCCGGCCGCCAAGTATGTATCAGTGGTTCTACTCACAACGTATGTCAGCGTTCTCATAACCCCCTACCACCACCACCACCACCCCCCCCCCCCCCCAAAAAAAAAAACCCCACTCCATCTCCTATCACTTGTTTCCCAGGATATCAGGAAAATCGACAAAGATCGTTTTGAAGTCTGCCAAAAGTTGGCTGTAAGTTGTCCCAATGACCACAAATTAAGATGCATCTATAACTAAAGCTATGCACGTAAACGCCTACAGGTGCTCGTGAAGTGGCTGTAGCATGCATGTAGAGCATACGGAAATGAGCGCGGCGAGAAGATGAAAGGTGAAGGGAGAGTTGAAGACGATAGGTGAAGGAAGACGGGGAAGTAACTGTTGTGGGCGTGGAGCGACCTTTTCCATCACCATGGTTTTAAAGGTACAATCCTTTCAGTGGAAAAATAAAAGCTGCTACTAGTACTATTTCGGATCTGCCCAGATTTGTATGTGGGATAGGGCAATTCCTCCACTTGGACACCTACCAACAATCAACAACCTCGGTGAATCTGTGGCTGTGCAGAATGATATAAAGTTGTTGACGAATCCATGTCTGAAAGGTACAGTCCTTTCAGTGGCAACAATTCTGCTCACTATCTCACATCTGCACAGGCTAATATGTGGGTTCAGGCCATCCCTCCACTTCGAAACATGCCAACAATCAACAACCTGGGTGCTTTCATTGTAAAGTATGAACTTTTTATCACGTAATTTTCATAAAAGCATGCACACTCCTTCCTCCTAACGGCTCACCATCTCAGACCAGGCCCGGATTTTTACATGGGATAAGACCATCCCTCCACATACCAAAAACCAACATCCTAAACGCTTGCTGTGGTGAGTTGGAATGTTTTTATGAAATTAATTTTGCAAAAGCCAGTTGATTCATTAACATTTCCCACTGTGCACATACAACACCCAGGCTGTTCATACTTGGTATGTGACCAAGTGGAGGGATGATCTAATGCCATGTAAAATTCTGGCCAGATATGAGATAGTGAACCGAGCAGTTTACACAAGACGAACTGCATGTGCCTTTAGCGAACAATAGGGGCAATCCGTGAAAGTATTTCAATTCATAAACAAATTCTCACACTGATCAGGGTGCAGTCAAGATGCTGAGTTCTGGTATCTGTCCAAGTGTTTTCATTACATGAACGCATAGAAATAGTTTGGTGGAGCCCATATATCGCTTACAAGAGTAGAGGGGTGCCTTTAACACAACAGAGAAGGGCGGTGGGCGAAGCGAGGTGGGCTAGAATGCAAATCAGCCGGTACTGACACTTCACTATGAACAGCTGTCGCTAAACCTGGCATGTGAACCGTTTCTCTTTCTACCTGGACTATGGCAGCGGACTTGTCTACCTGGACTGGAACAGCATAGAGAGAGAGGGGGGGGGAGAGAGAGGGGGGGAGAGAGAGGGGGGGGAGACACACACACACAGCGACAAACACACACACAGCGACAGACAGACAGACATACAGAGAGAGAGAGAGAGAGAAAGAGAGAGAGTGAGAGAGAGAGTGAGAGAGAGAGAGAGAGAGAGAGAGAGAGAGAGAGAGAGAGAGAGAGAGAGAAACTTGACAACAACATCGATTTTGATTAAAATAAAAGAGCGGCAGGTTTTTATACCGTACCCATGAATGGATAGATACGTAAAACCGAGAAACTACAGGAACGAAGGACCTTTGCGCCTAAACGATGGGTTGGGTTGGTGGGGTGGGGGTGGAACCACAAGGCTTGTTAAGGGAGGGTGAAGGGAGGGGTCACGGTTTGAAAAGTGTACGTTAACCAAAGCTCAGATGCCACTTCTTTTTTAACTACACGGGCTACGTCAGTACCTGGCTAGGGTTTGGCTGCCTGTCGTGATCCCACATTAATTAGGAACAGCGCCGCCATAATCCTGCCCTTGTCACAGTGACAGGGCTGCATGTCACCAGCATCAAAGAATATATATATCTTTTCTAGCACTGTGTAGATTTAAGCAGAAGTAATTTCTAGTTCAGCGACCCTCCCCATTACCATCATGAAAAGTAAGCTATGAGCCCAAATCATGAATCATTGAATGTTACAGTGAAAGCAACAACAACAAATTTGTTTTATTTTTTCTCTCAAAAAAAACACCTCACTTTGCCTCTCTTTTCAAACATGCATGCACCAGAAAATACAGCACGCAGCAATTCTGCACTGCATAAAGTGTAATCTGCAATTCACTGAAATGGGAGACCCACCCATTCCTACTCATAACGTACAACCAGACATCGACAACGGTTGATGTTTGCTCCTCTCAAACATGGCGTGCACAAAGTAAGATTCCTTTGATGTCCTAATCAGCGTCCGCATGATACACACCCGTTTTGCTTGAAACACTACCCATAGAAAATGAATATCCACGGAAAAGATCCTGTTAATCCAGTGGCAGTGGGCGTGGAAAAGACAATCATAAACGTAAAAGCAACTGAGTTAAATATTAATATATATGTGTTCTGCGCGAACTTAGAATCCGGTTTCATTCTAGAATGGACCGGGTCCAGGTTGGAATTCTAACCCTGCGCAAGTACAGGTGTGCCATTCTAGAATGAAACCCTTGTTGCTGGTCCATTCTAGAATCGGCCGTGCGCAAGGTTGGAATTTAGGTCCAAGTTGGAATAGTCATTTCAGTTAGACTATCACACAGCCAAAGCCACAAATGTGGATTTTCTGTTGGGTTTTTGTTTTTTGTGTGTTTGGTTGGGGTTTTTTTCTCGGGTTTATTTACACTTTACTCAAAGACATCGTGAATTGGGATTGTGATGTTCTGAAAGTGATTACGATTTTGAGAGACACTCAGCACTGATCGCTACGAACGGAAATTTCCGGACTGACAGTGTTTTGCCGATCTCGCTTGTAACTTTTAATCTTATTCATATACATGAAGTTGGTCTTCTGAATTGTGAAGATAAAGTCTTTAGCTTTGTATCGATATATAATATGACTATATAGTTTGAGCGATGGAAAGGCTTTTTTTTTTTTTTTTAACTAGCTTTAACGTTCTATCAGGCATGCGCCTCTTAAGAACGGTGCTGCTTTGACCACAAGACTCGCAGCCATAGCAAACCCCTCGTTATGAGCGCCGACCACAACGAAAGCAATTGGCTGCGGTGGGCCCCACGAAAATCGGCAAAGGCGAGGCTAGTTTCTGTAGAAAATCGTCTCTGTTTTCTCCAAAATGACATATCATCCCATAACTGGCGTTTGTATTTCGACATAAGGTCTTGTGGCATCTAATCATCGATTTCATTCTTTCATTTGTGAACGCTGAGCTTCGAGTATTTATGCTTTTCAGGGAAAATTTTTGAAAATTCTGACGTCGACTTTCCACAGTTATTACGGAAAATCAAGCTTGTCAATCAAGATGCTGTGAATTGGAATGTCATTACTAATCATTAGTTGACCTCTGGCTCAAGTGGTGTCATCTTGCTACACGGTTGAATTGCAATTCGTCAATCTCTGCCGTCACTGGGCACTGAGAACGTCAGGAGCCTGTATTTTTTTCAAGGGCAATTAGAGGTTATTTGAAAGTATGACATGGTATAATGTTGTGATTTTGGAGAGAAAAATTAATTGACTGTCATTGCAATGAGGCTTGGTCAGAAATAAAGGGTATTCACTGATTTTAAGCTACAATTCAGTTGCTTGGAAATGACAGACCTCCAATCCATTTGTAAATCAAGTGAACTCTCTTGAATGATTGGTACTTCCTCTACAAATAAATGTGCACCAGGATATAATTCTTGGAACTTTGTTCTTTTGTGTAGTAGTAATGCAGGGTTGTAGGAGTTTGAAACGTGGGCATATCACAGTTTGGAAGGTAGGGATTCTGATAGATTAAATAAAAACTGTCAAACTTTTAGGCATGGAATTCCCCTTTGAGAGTATTTGTTGTGGTAGTACTACTACTATGAATTGCTTTCAATGTTTTCCCATAATATTATAAAACTCCAGACAAAAGTTGTTGTTGATTTCTGTTTTTGTTAATGTCAACTTTTTTTTAAACCTGTGACAACAGCTCTATGACTCACTCTGTCCTTCTGTTGGTCTGTCTGTCGGTTAGTCGGTCTGACCGTCTGTCTGTCTGTCTGTCTGTCAAAAAAATTGTCAAAAAACCGGACATTTCCGAGAGGGAGACAGCGCTGACATTGCAAGCGGCCGCAACCGGCTCTCATCACAAAAACAACTGCCCTGCAAACATTACCGCCCTGGTAGTCCCCCTTGCTATGGTCTGCCTTTGTTTATTGGGTACTCAGGAGTGTCAACTTTCTTGACATGACATGACATCGCAAGATCGCCAAAGGATTTTTTTCAGGGGTAGACAAATCAGCCCCATTTTATCAAAGGGAAGGTGCAGGTGGAGATAATTCAAGGGAAGACAACTCTGTCTTACCTACAAACATTACGGCCCCCTTTATTCACTCTCGCGATGCTTCACGCATGGTTTCATTCTAGAATGGCACCCCTGTACTTGCGCAGGGTTAGAATTCCAACCTGGACCCGGTCCATTCTAGAATGAAACCGGATTCTAAGTTCGCGCAGAACATATATATACAGTGGAACACCTCTTTTAAAACATCCAGAAATCTTAACTTGGGGGGTCTTAAAAGGGGGGTTCCACTGTAATAATTCAATGACATTACACAGACACCAGGTTTTGAACTGTAGGCAGAACAGCACAGGGTGAAGCATTGCACATCCACACACCTTTACAAAGCATTATGAGTCATATGACTCTTATCTTTACAGCAGTTTTTCTTTTGAGTGCCAAGTATGATTGATGACATCATTTACATTTTATATACAGGATGAATACAAGCATTATGATGATTATCATTATCAACCTTGTGTGAATTCCATGAACGTATAATTTGTGTGTAAATTGTAATACATATGTACAGTATTACATTTCTATGATGTTAGTTTCTAAATTAGTAATCATACTGAAATAAATGTGTATTCACTGTCAGAAATATGTGTGTATACATGTGTATGTGTGAGGGTGTGTGGGTGTGATGAAGAGAGAGAGAGACAGACACATGTATACGTGTATGTGTTAAAGTATTTTACAAATAACATCTACTTTCTTAGTTTCTTGTTGCTGATTTGCGTTTTAATTCCTAATTTCTACAAATTTATGAAAGAATAAAGTTCAATAATAATTGTAAAGTCGTGTTATGTCTGCAGTGTTGTTGCCAGCCTAAGAAGACAATAAATAGGTCATTTGGACCTCCCTAAAAAAAAACAATAGGTCCAAATGTCCTGGCTTTGTTTAAAAAAACAATAGGTCCAAATTGTACCGCCATACCTTTAATACATGCAATTGCAATGCAAAATAAGTTGCAGTCCGGAGTTAAATCTATCTTTTTACGCAAAAATGACAATAAAGCCATTGATGAACTTTCTGCTGTTTGCACCGTTTTCGGTAAATAGGTACACCGGCTGGATCGGGTATTTCTGTATACGCAGCCTCGAGCGTCAGAGACCGAAGACCGAGGCCTGGCAACAACACTGTGTCTGGTTACGTTATATATATCATGTCATGCAAAGGTAACATTTGCTGAAATAATTAATTGACAGATAATTATGAATGAAGACATACAACTGCAGTACAACCAAACTTGACTGGAAATTTCATTTCAACTTTCAAGTTGAATTTCAAGAAAATATTCCTTCCTCTGTCTCAGTGACTGAGGTGTTAGTAAGCTCTAGCTTTCCCAGGCGGATTCAACAGTCTGGGAGTCAGTGACACATGTACACAGACACGCATAGTGCATGAATGAATCACCCTAACCTTTTAGCGTGAGCACAAAGCTTCACTGTGGAAAGAGCAGCCCCTGCGTCTGTAAGCGTTAGGTAAACCCCACAAAATGTCAATAGGCTTCCTGCAATTTCAGTGCACATGCATGTATACGCAGTGTTGTATTAAACTTCATGAGTATGGCATTCATTGTTTATCTCCTGCGTTAGAGAGGTGCAAACAAACCATAATTAAAAAGAACCATTGCATAATGTATACAGCTCACAAGAGTAGTTTATCATTCACTGTTTACTGTCAGAGTTTTCTTTATTATTTCTTTGCGTACATGTGTATGCTAGTGCTACTGGTGTGTAGCTTTACCTCTGACAGTATGATTACCAATACATATTATCAGGGAATCAACTTTAACAAAGCTATGCAGTTTTTCCTCACCAAAAGTACACATGAGCCCTAAAATGCTAAATCTACCACCTGTCTGTTTTACACTGACTGTGCTAAATGTTGAACAAACAGGTGTTAAACTGGTATTACTCTGGCAAACCTGACTGCTGTCCAGTGTTCTACAATTAATTTCTTGATGCCAAGTAACCATTACACCGACATACTGGAAAAACGAAACATTCAATGATTCATCCACCCGAAAGTTGCATCACTATCAATATCTTATCAAGCAGAAACTGCTGGGCATTAAAGCAGAAGCACTTTCCTCGACCTGTAAACTAACAGCAGCAGAATGAGCCTGTACGCGTCAGCTAACATCAAATAAAACTCGAAGCCAACGTCAAACTGAGTATAACTATAAGCAGCAAGGTCAAACCACAAAAAGAACACTCCTCCAAAATAACTGTACCGATTACTCAGTTTAATATATTATTAGGACCCATTCCGGGTGGGTAAAGGCGAACTTTTCACGGTACGCTGTTCGCGCTGGCTGAAGCAGACGACAGTTTGCCTCCATCTTGATTTTGATGACCAAACGAGTCAACATTCCTGGCGTATCTGGACGATGAGAATGCACAAACCCTTGCATTTACATCGACAAACCCGCTACAATTCCTCTCAATACTTTTAATCGGCGAATTTTCTACACCATTGATACCCATGAGTACTTCATGGACTTAAAAATTCGTCATGTATTCATTCCACTTCCAGACAGAATCAGAGCATCGGGCATCTTTTGTTTACGTAGTGATTCACCAATGATCGGGTATTTTTTCGACGCAGTTCAACATGCCCGCACAAAAATACACAGAAAGATCAAAGAAAAAGTGTTGTACCTACCACTGTTATTGGTGAACGGAGATCAAGGTGCCTGGAATGAATAATCGCATTATCATGGCCTAATCACCACACACAACTCTGGTCGCTCGCTGATCGAGCCACGATTGACAACCGGAAGTTTCCAGGTGGTGCTATATCAAGAGTACCTTCCCTTGAACTGTTGTTCGCATGGTCTGATTTGCAGAGCGCTACGCAGTGCTCGTTTCTCCAACTTCAAATTTAAACTTGACATGCGGTTGGAAAATAGTTCTCTTGGAATTAAAAAAAAAAAAATAGCCCAACGAACATGAAACTTTGTATTCGCTTGCTTTGTTTAAAAAAAAGAAGAAATTAATCTTCTTTTTTTTCTTCTTTTTTTAAACAACGACTCTGAATATAAAAATTAAAAATACATAGGCCCTATAAAAAATAAAACACTAAAATGACAAAATAAATTTGTTAGTTCTAATTGCTCAGTTGCGCAGTGCAAGAATTTTCTACCAAGAGGCCTCGTAAATACATTAGCCTAATATTCTGTAACAAAATGATTTCTATCCTGTTTCCCGAACAGCATTTCAAAAGTCTTTTCCATCCTGGACATCAGCAGCAGTATTACATCTTACTCCTGTTTGTGTTTTTGTTTGTTTGTTTGTTTGTTCGTTTGTTCGTTCTTTCCTTCATGCCGTTCGGCGTTCGTTTGTTCGTTAACGGCTCGTCATATTTGTTACGATTGAGTTTCCTGAGTGTCACACGGTGTGCCGTCACGGGTATGTGTGCGTGTGTGTGTGCCGTGTGTGTGTGTGTGTGTGCGTGTGTGTGTCAGTGTCAGTGTGTGTGTGCGTGTGTCAGTGTGTCTGTGTGTGTGTGTGTGTGTGTGTGTGTGTGTGTGTGTGTGTGTGTGTGTGCGTGTCGTCACGGGTCAGTGTGTCAGTGTGTCAGTGTGTGTGCAAGTGTGTGTGTGTGTGAATGTGTGTGTGTCAGTGTGTGTGTGTGTGTGTGTGTGTGTGTGTGTGTGCCAGTGTGTGTGTGTGTGTGTGTGTGTGTGTGTGTGTGTGTCCGTCTAAATAGTGTTTGTGTTTGCGAGTAACTTGAACTCATTTAGAGTGCAATATCCTGAAACTCACAAGCACACACGGCACACACACACACACACACACACACACACACACACACACACACACGCACACAGTCACACACACACACTCCCCACACACCCACACACACACACACACACCACACACACACACAGTGACATACAAACACACACTGTCAAACACACACACACACACACACACACCGCACACAAACACCGTGGGCACACACACACACACGTACACTGCGAAGCCCATTTACTCTCCTTCAACCAGTTACCTATATTGACGCCTTAAAAATTGAAACTCAGTATCACTCAACTCAACTCAACTCAACTCAACTCAAATTTATTAATCCATATGGAAATTATGTTGTAACAATACTCATTTCCAATCAAAAGAATAAGAATGCATACTAAACACAGTCTCACTAACGCAAACAGTCATCCGTCAAGTCAAGTCTGCCAACTCACAACTCACTCACACAACAACAGCAACAGCAATACAAATTAACAAAAACCATAATTCCAATAACAGAAAGACGTCCAAGAGTCCACCTCCACATCCACGCACACACAAGGTTTACAAAGCACCACATGTCGACTAGAACACCGCACATTTGGGCTACGGTAATACAGTTACTAAAGATACATACATTACAGCCCAGCTAGCAAGCTTTCGTCGGCCGACTGACGATTTCAGTCGGGTGACGTCGTCAAATGTCGTGTGTCGACGTCCGTTGTCGCGCCGATATCGTTTTGACTGTGTGTAAAACTCGGCAAATGTATGTAATAAACCCCGACATCGGCCCGACGCAATGTTGCTGTCGATAAAAATATGCAGAGTTACGGGAGATAACAACTTGAATTTATTATCATTATTTTAACATTTGTTACGTCCCCTGTTCAAGCGTCGGGAACGGCGTGACATGACTCTGCAAATGCGAAACTAAATTATTCATATTTGTTGACTTTTTCACATAGGAGTAGGATAATTAATTGTAAGTTTTGTTTGTATATTTGCAATCAAATACAGCATGAGCTCAAACCATGAGTTTTACATTTTAAAAATACGCCATCATATACTTGAAATACTCTAATAGCTTTCCTTACGGTACAAACAAGATTGAGTGTGAACATGGCCGGCTAGCTGCTACTTTCCCGCGTGAGCGAAGTTTATTTGTTTTCTTAGTTCAAGTTATATCGAAAGAAGAGACATTCGCAAGTTGGACAGCACATTGATGATACCCAGCTAGCAAGCTTTCGTCGGCCGACTGACGATTTCAGTCGGGTGACGTCGTCAAATGTCGTGTGTCGACGTCCGTTGTCGCGCCGATATCGTTTTGACTGTGTGTAAAACTCGGCAAATGTATGTAATAAACCCCGACATCGGCCCGACGCAATGTTGCTGTCGATAAAAATATGCAGAGTTACGGGAGATAACAACTTGAATTTATTATCATTATTTTAACATTTGTTACGTCCCCTGTTCAAGCGTCGGGAACGGCGTGACATGACTCTGCAAATGCGAAACTAAATTATTCATATTTGTTGACTTTTTCACATAGGAGTAGGATAATTAATTGTAAGTTTTGTTTGTATATTTGCAATCAAATACAGCATGAGCTCAAACCATGAGTTTTACATTTTAAAAATACGCCATCATATACTTGAAATACTCTAATAGCTTTCCTTACGGTACAAACAAGATTGAGTGTGAACATGGCCGGCTAGCTGCTACTTTCCCGCGTGAGCGAAGTTTATTTGTTTTCTTAGTTCAAGTTATATCGAAAGAAGAGACATTCGCAAGTTGGACAGCACATTGATGATATGTTATCCGAGACGAATGTCGCCTCGGGATCTCAATCTGAGTGCTGGTCCCAGTGCCACGTGGTGGCGGTGATAGTTGACAAGTTAAAATTGTGTAGCCAAGGACGGATGGAAACCTACAGGTGTGTTCAAGCTGTTAACGTCAACTCGAGGACAACCGACGGATCCAGCGAGTAAGTGATTTTGGTTTTTTTTGCTTTAATGTTAGTTTTGCTGTTATACAGTGGGGGGGGGGGGGGGGGGGGGGAGTACATACTGCTGTATCTGTATATGTAGATGTAGGTGTTTTGTCCTGTTACAGTGGGGGGGGGGTGGGGGGGTGGGTGGAGTACATACTCATGATACTGCTGAATCTGTAGCTGTAAGTGTGGTTTGCACTGTTACACTTGGGGGGTGGGGTGTATGTATACTGATGTATCTGTAGCTGTAGGTGTGTGTATTGCATTGTAACACTTGGGGGGGGGGGGGGTACATACTGATCTATCTGTAGCTGGTGGTGTGTTTTGCACTGTTACACACTTGGGGGGGGGGGTGTACATACTAACTGCTGAATCTGTAGCTGTATGTGTGTTCTGCACAGTGACACTGGGGGGGGGGGGGGGGGGGGGGAGGGGGTTGTACATACTGCTGAATCTGTAGCTGTAGGTGTGTTTTGTACTGTTACACTTGAGGGGGGGGGGGTGTGCATACTGATGTATATGCTTGGCGCTGGTGGACAATATTCACTTTTTTGGCCAAAAACACACTTTTTTTTGCCAAAAACGTACATTATTGGCCAAAAAGTGTGTTTTTGGCCAAAAACATGTTTTGGCCAAAACTTTTAAGTGCAAAGTTTTGGCCAAAAAAATATTTGGCCAAATCTAAAACATTTGGCCAAAAAAGTGTTTTGGCCAAATGTTTTAGATTTGGCCAAATATTTTTTTGGCCAAAACTTTTGCATTGAAAGTTTTGGCCAAAAAAATAGTTTTGGCCAAAACTTCATTTTTTGACCAAATCTTTGAGTACCCCTTGGCGCTGATGGACAATATTCATTTTTTTGGCCAAAAACGCCAGTTTTGGCCCAAAAAGAAAAGTTTTGGCCAAAAAAGTATAGTTTTGGCCAAAAACGCCAGTTTTGGCCAAAAACGCCAGTTTTGGCCAAAAACGCCAGTTTTGGCCAAAAAATTATAGTTTTGGCCAAAAAAGTGAAAATTGTCCACCAGCGCCAAGCTGCTTGGCGCTGGTGGACAATATTCACTTTTTTGGCCCAAAACACACTTTTTTGGCCAAAACTGGCGGTTTTGGCCAAAAAAGCAAAGTTTTGGCCAAAAAAGTATAGTTTTGGCCAAAAACGCCAGTTTTGACCAAAACCGCCAGTTTTGGCCAAAACCACCAGTTTTGGCCCAAACCACCAGTTTGGGCCAAAAAGTGTGTTTTTGGCCAAAATAGTGAATATTGTCCACCAGCGCTAAGCTGCTTGGCGCTGGTGGACAATATTCACTTTTTTGGCCAAAAACACACTTTTTTGGCCAAAACTGGCGGTATTGGCCAAAAAAGCAAAGTTTTGGCCAAAAAGCAAAGTTTTGGCCAAAAAAGCAAAGTTTTGGCCAAAAAAGTATAGTTTTGGCCCAAAACGCTAGTTTTGGCCAAAAACGCCAGTTTTGGCCAAAACCGCCAGTTTTGGCCAAAAAGTGCGTTTTTGGCCAAAAAAGTGAATATTGTTCACCAGCGCCAAGCTGCTTGGCGCTGGTGGACAATATTCACTTATTTTGCCAAAAACACACTTTTTTGGCCAAAACTGGCGGTATTGGCCAAAAAAGCAAAGTTTTGGCCAAAAAGCAAAGTTTTGGCCAAAAAAGCAAAGCTTTGGCCAAAAAGAGATTTGGCCCAAAAAGTGAATATTGTCCACCAGCGCCAGCAAATACAAAAGATTTGGCCAAAAAAAGATTTGGCCAAACAAAAAAGATTTGGCCAAAAAAGTGAAGATTTGGCCAAATCTATTTTGTTTGGCCAAATCTTTTTTTGGCCAAATCTTTTTGTGGCAGAAGTTTGGCCAAATCTCCCGTTTTAGCTGACATAAACAGTTTTGGCCAAAACTTTTACATAGAAAGTTTTGGCCAAAAAAAAGTTATAGCCAAATCTATTTTATTTGGTCAAATGTGTGGGTTTTTTGGCCAAATCTTTGTCTTTTTTGGCCAAAACTGGCGGTTTTGGCCAAAAAAGTGAATATTGTCCACCAGCGCCAAGCATAGATGTAACTGTAGCTGTAGCTGTAGGTGTGTTATGTACTGTTACAGTAGGGGGGGGGGGGTTGAACATACTGCTGTTTTTGTAGCTGTAGGTGTGTTTTGCACACAGGGGAGGGGGGGGGGGGGTTGGGGTTGTGTATACTGCTGTATCTGTAGCTCTAGGTGTGTTTTGCACTCTGCACGAGGGAAGGGGGTGGAGTGTTATATGTTTTGTACTGTTACAGTGGTGGCAGCGGGGGGAGGGGGGTGTACATAATTCTGAATCTGTAGCTGTAAATGAGTTTTGTACTGTTACAGTGGGGGCGGGGGGGGGGGTTGGGGGTTGTACATATTAATGCTGTAGCTGTAGGTGTGTTTTGCACTGTTACACTGGGGGGGGGGGGGGGGTTGTACACACTGCTGTATCTGTAGCAGTAGGTGCGATTTGTGCCGTTACAGTTGGGGGGGGGGGGGTACATACTGCTGTAGCTGTAGGTGTTTTTTGCACTGTTACACTTGGGTTGGGGGAGGGGGGGGTTGTACATGCTGCTGAATCTGTAGCTGTAAGTGTGTTTTGCACTGTTACATTGGGGGGGGGGGGGGTATACATACTGTTGTATCTGTAGCTGTAGGTGTGTTTTGTACTGTTACTAAGGGGGAGGGGGTGTACATACGGCTGTAGCTGTAAGTAATTTTTGCACTATTACACTTGGGGGGGTTGTACATACTGCTGAATCTGTTGCTGTAGGTGTGTTTTATACTGTAATACTGAGGGGGGGGGGGGTTGTACATACGGCTGTATCTGTAGCTGTAGGTGTGTTTTGTACTGTTACAGTGAGGGCGGGGGGGTGGGGGTCTACATACTGCTGTATCTGTAGCTGGTGTTGTGTTTTGCACTGTTACACTGGGGGGGGGGGGGGGGGGGTTGTACATACTGCTGTATCTGTATCTGTAGGTTTGTTTTCCACTGTAACACTGGGGGGAGGGGGGTTGTACTGCTGTAGCTGTAGCTTTAAGTGAATTTTGCACTGTTACACTTGGGGGGCGGAGGGGGGGGGGGGGTACATACTGCTGTAGCTGCACCCAGCCAGCAAGACATTAGCGGCCGATAATCGGCCGAACACCCTTCAAAAAGTCGGGCCGGTGATGTCAAAAGATACGACGCGGGTGTTGGCCCGACTAACTTTTGCAAACAGGCAAAGAGGCGGCCGCCTGTCGGCCGAACACCTGTACTATAGCGGCACGCATCCGGTCCGATGTTAATCGGCCCGATGGCTTGTTGGACCTGCGGGTCGACATCGTCCCGATGTCTTCCCGCTGAAATCGATATCTTCCCGATGTCGGCATAAGGTGTCGGGCCGCAGGTCCAACAAGTCATCGGGCCGATTAACATCGGACCGGATGCGTGCCGCCATAGTACAGGTGTTCGGCCGCCTGTCGGCCGCCTCGTTGCCTCTTTGCAAAAGTTAGTCGGGCCAACACCCGCGTCGTATGTTTTGACGTCACCGGCCCGACTTTTTGAAGGGTGTTCGGCCGATTATCGGCCGCTAATGTCTTGCTGGCTGGGATGTTATCCGAGACGAATGTCGCCTCGGGATCTCAATCTGAGTGCTGGTCCCAGTGCCACGTGGTGGCGGTGATAGTTGACAAGTTAAAATTGTGTAGCCAAGGACGGATGGAAACCTACAGGTGTGTTCAAGCTGTTAACGTCAACTCGAGGACAACCGACGGATCCAGCGAGTAAGTGATTTTGGTTTTTTTTGCTTTAATGTTAGTTTTGCTGTTATACAGTGGGGTGGGGGGGGGGGGGGAGTACATACTGCTGTATCTGTATATGTAGATGTAGGTGTTTTGTCCTGTTACAGTGGGGGGGGGGGGGTGGGGGGGTGGGTGGAGTACATACTCATGATACTGCTGAATCTGTAGCTGTAAGTGTGGTTTGCACTGTTACACTTGGGGGGTGGGGTGTATGTATACTGATGTATCTGTAGCTGTAGGTGTGTGTATTGCATTGTAACACTTGGGGGGGGGGGGGGTACATACTGATCTATCTGTAGCTGGTGGTGTGTTTTGCACTGTTACACACTTGGGGGGGGGGTGTACATACTAACTGCTGAATCTGTAGCTGTATGTGTGTTCTGCACAGTGACACTGGGGGGGGGGGGGGGGGAGGGGGTTGTACATACTGCTGAATCTGTAGCTGTAGGTGTGTTTTGTACTGTTACACTTGAGGGGGGGGGGGGGTGTGCATACTGATGTATATGCTTGGCGCTGGTGGACAATATTCACTTTTTTGGCCAAAAACACACTTTTTTTTGCCAAAAACGTACATTATTGGCCAAAAAGTGTGTTTTTGGCCAAAAACATGTTTTGGCCAAAACTTTTAAGTGCAAAGTTTTGGCCAAAAAAATATTTGGCCAAATCTAAAACATTTGGCCAAAAAAAGTGTTTTGGCCAAATGTTTTAGACTTGGCCAGATATTTTTTTGGCCAAAACTTTTGCATTGAAAGTTTTGGCCAAAAAAATAGTTTTGGCCAAAACTTCATTTTTTGACCAAATCTTTGAGTACCCCTTGGCGCTGATGGACAATATTCATTTTTTTGGCCAAAAACGCCAGTTTTGGCCCAAAAAGAAAAGTTTTGGCCAAAAAAGTATAGTTTTGGCCAAAAACGCCAGTTTTGGCCAAAAACGCCAGTTTTGGCCAAAAACGCCAGTTTTGGCCAAAAAATTATAGTTTTGGCCAAAAAAGTGAAAATTGTCCACCAGCGCCAAGCTGCTTGGCGCTGGTGGACAATATTCACTTTTTTTGCCCAAAACACACTTTTTTGGCCAAAACTGGCGGTTTTGGCCAAAAAAGCAAAGTTTTGGCCAAAAAAGTATAGTTTTGGCCAAAAACGCCAGTTTTGACCAAAACCGCCAGTTTTGGCCAAAACCACCAGTTTTGGCCAAAACCACCAGTTTGGGCCAAAAAGTGTGTTTTTGGCCAAAATAGTGAATATTGTCCACCAGCGCCAAGCTGCTTGGCGCTGGTGGACAATATTCACTTTTTTGGCCAAAAACACACTTTTTTGGCCAAAACTGGCGGTATTGGCCAAAAAAGCAAAGTTTTGGCCAAAAAGCAAAGTTTTGGCCAAAAAAGCAAAGTTTTGGCCAAAAAAGTATAGTTTTGGCCCAAAACGCCAGTTTTGGCCAAAAACGCCAGTTTTGGCCAAAACCGCCAGTTTTGGCCAAAAAGTGCGTTTTTGGCCAAAAAAGTGAATATTGTTCACCAGCGCCAAGCTGCTTGGCGCTGGTGGACAATATTCACTTATTTTGCCAAAAACACACTTTTTTGGCCAAAACTGGCGGTATTGGCCAAAAAAGCAAAGTTTTGGCCAAAAAGCAAAGTTTTGGCCAAAAAAGCAAAGCTTTGGCCAAAAAGAGATTTGGCCCAAAAAGTGAATATTGTCCACCAGCGCCAGCAAATACAAAAGATTTGGCCAAAAAAAGATTTGGCCAAACAAAAAAGATTTGGCCAAAAAAGTGAAGATTTGGCCAAATCTATTTTGTTTGGCCAAATCTTTTTTTGGCCAAATCTTTTTGTGGCAGAAGTTTGGCCAAATCTCCCGTTTTAGCTGACATAAACAGTTTTGGCCAAAACTTTTACATAGAAAGTTTTGGCCAAAAAAAAGTTATAGCCAAATCTATTTTATTTGGTCAAATGTGTGGGTTTTTTGGCCAAATCTTTGTCTTTTTTGGCCAAAACTGGCGGTTTTGGCCAAAAAAGTGAATATTGTCCACCAGCGCCAAGCATAGATGTAACTGTAGCTGTAGCTGTAGGTGTGTTATGTACTGTTACAGTAGGGGGGGGGGGGGTTGAACATACTGCTGTTTTTGTAGCTGTAGGTGTGTTTTGCACACAGGGGAGGGGGGGGGGGGTTGGGGTTGTGTATACTGCTGTATCTGTAGCTCTAGGTGTGTTTTGCACTCTGCACGAGGGAAGGGGGTGGAGTGTTATATGTTTTGTACTGTTACAGTGGTGGCAGCGGGGGGAGGGGGGTGTACATAATTCTGAATCTGTAGCTGTAAATGAGTTTTGTACTGTTACAGTGGGGGCGGGGGGGGGGGGGGTTGGGGGTTGTACATATTAATGCTGTAGCTGTAGGTGTGTTTTGCACTGTTACACTGGGGGGGGGGGGGGGGGTTGTACACACTGCTGTATCTGTAGCAGTAGGTGCGATTTGTGCCGTTACAGTTGGGGGGGGGGGGGGTACATACTGCTGTAGCTGTAGGTGTTTTTTGCACTGTTACACTTGGGTTGGGGGAGGGGGGGGTTGTACATGCTGCTGAATCTGTAGCTGTAAGTGTGTTTTGCACTGTTACATTGGGGGGGGGGGGGTATACATACTGTTGTATCTGTAGCTGTAGGTGTGTTTTGTACTGTTACTAAGGGGGAGGGGGTGTACATACGGCTGTAGCTGTAAGTAATTTTTGCACTATTACACTTGGGGGGGTTGTACATACTGGTGAATCTGTTGCTGTAGGTGTGTTTTATACTGTAATACTGAGGGGGGGGGGGGGTTGTACATACGGCTGTATCTGTAGCTGTAGGTGTGTTTTGTACTGTTACAGTGAGGGCGGGGGGGTGGGGGTCTACATACTGCTGTATCTGTAGCTGGTGTTGTGTTTTGCACTGTTACACTGGGGGGGGGGGGTTGTACATACTGCTGTATCTGTATCTGTAGCGGGTTTGTTTTCCACTGTAACGCTGGGGGGAGGGGGGTTGTACTGCTGTAGCTGTAGCTTTAAGTGAATTTTGCCTGTTACACTTGGGGGGCGGAGGGGGGGGGGGGGGTACATACTGATGTAGCTGCACCCAGCCAGCAAGACATTAGCGGCCGATAATCGGCCGAACACCCTTCAAAAAGTCGGGCCGGTGATGTCAAAAGATACGACGCGGGTGTTGGCCCGACTAATTTTTGCAAAGAGGCAAAGAGGCGGCCGACAGGCGGCCGAACACCTGTACTATAGCGGCACGCATCCGGTCCGATGTTAATCGGCCCGATGGCTTGTTGGACCTGCGGGTCGACATCGTCCCGATGTCTTCCCGCTGAAATCGATATCTTCCCGATGTCGGCATAAGGTGTCGGGCCGCAGGTCCAACAAGTCATCGGGCCGATTAACATCGGACCGGATGCGTGCCGCCATAGTACAGGTGTTCGGCCGCCTGTCGGCCGCCTCGTTGCCTCTTTGCAAAAGTTAGTCGGGCCAACACCCGCGTCGTATGTTTTGACGTCACCGGCCCGACTTTTTGAAGGGTGTTCGGCCGATTATCGGCCGCTAATGTCTTGCTGGCTGGGAGATAACCCAGCAACAGAGTACAGTAATAATTATGACAGAGAAACATGATAGAGGCCTCTAACATGTGATTGGTTGAAAGCATGGATAGCTCTGGGAACAAAAGAATTGCGGAAACGTGACGTTCTAGCAACCATAGCCCTCAGTCTACCACTCCTGTCAATGCGTCGAGAGTCAAATTCAGGTTTCAGTGGGTGTGTCTCGTCAGCCAAAATTGAGGTCAGTCGGTCAGTCAGTCGTCTCTGGCAAACTGATTCAATGGTCTCTTGCTTCCTGCCTACAACAGATCCAGCCTTCTTGACTAGCTTTTCTAGCCTGTCACTATCCTGTTTACTAAGATTACCCCCCCAGCACACACATGCATATGTCAACACGCTACCAACAGTGGACAGATAGAACATTTGCAGGATGTCATTACGAACAGAGAACGATCTAAGCTTCCTTAGACAGTACATGCGCGTGTGCGCTTTCTTCAAGATTTGGTCAGTGTTGGCATGCCAAGACAGCTTGTTGTCGATCACTACACCTAGGTAGCGATAGCTTTCAACCTGTTCGACTTCAACACCAGCTATCACGATAGGTTTGTGTGCTACCTTTTTTCTTCTAGTGTCAAAAATCATTTCTTTAGTTTTTCCTGTGTTCAAGTCCAGGTAATTCTCGTCGCACCAGTCCACAAAGCTGCTAACTTCTTGTCTGTAGTGTGTGTCATTGTCGTCAGTAATCTGTCCTGTAAGTCCAGTATCGTCAGCAAATTTGTCGATGAAGCACGACCCGTGAGAACTCCTGCAGTCAGCAGTATACAGGGAGAACAGAAAAGGTGACAATACTGTTCCCTGCGGAGCTCCTGTGTTGGTATTCAGTACACTAGATAGCGCGGTCTGCGGAGCACCGGTGTTTGTGTTCGGGCCATTAGATGGTACTGTACCAGCCCTAACAAACTGGGGTCGGTTGGTCAGATAGTCGGCAGTCGAAAAACTTTCGCGCGTGTTCGTTTGTCAGTGTGTTCTTTGTTTTATTGTATTTGCTGGACAACGCCACATAGCTAATAAATCGTCACAAAGGGACAAGTAGTGGGCTTCAAGCATGCAGTTACTTTGGTAAGAATATGACCAAGGTCCAAGATTTCTTTAAGAACCTGAACGCCATGTTGAATGGTGTCCTGGCCAGTCTCTAGCCCGGAACATACGTTCTTCACGGTCTGCACTGAGAACATCTGTCTGTCCTGAGGTAAAAATAATATGAGTGTGATCAGAATCGTACGGGTGGTAATATAATCTATGGTTGTATGCGATGCTCGGCTATTGTAGTTCAATCAAGCTGGGTTTGGAATGAAACACATCATAATTATGATTGGTCAGATAACCGATGTTCAATTCCGGAAGAACATCAGAAATCTGCGCATTGAATACCCGCTGGTAATGCGCATTGATACACGCTCAGCTAGTCTCTGTTAGCCATGAGGGTCATTTGTAAGTAGTAAAGACAGAAAATCCGCAAAATACCGAGAAACTCATGCAAAGAGATCACGACAATCCCAAATGCTTAACGTACATTTTTTCCCTACGTACCCGAGAGAGACTATCCGTTTCATAACTAAACCATATTTTTACACGTGTGTATGATATGTAAATGAGGTCGGGTCAAACTACAGCCTGGCAGGACATCAGAAGTAATTTGCTGCTGCTCATGACGACAAAGTCTTCATTCTTAAAAAACTTTTTGGATTCCTCTGTAAGAATTTTGAGAACCTACCCGTGACCTCATAGCTTCTATTTTGGCGTTTTTTTCGCGCTCTGTTTCTCTTCTTTTTTTTAAAGTCAGTCACCTTTGGAGAGAGGTTCTGGAAGATGTTTCTTCGATTTGGACGTTCCGACCTCAGTGATACAACAGCTAAAGGTGAGACTAAACACACGTTGCTGTTTCAAACGCAATAAGTTGATTTGATGTTTGTTGGGATAGTTTCTGCTTTCTATTATTTATTGAAGAAAAAAAAATTAAAAAAAATACAAAGGCATGATGAAAAGTTTAATGTTTAAAACAACCTTCACGAACGTCACACACACACACTCACACACACACACACACACACACACACACACACTCGCACACACACACACACATACACACACACACACACACACACTGGAGCTAGCTAGCTCTCTCTCTCTCTCTCTTTAATTTTTCAATTTTATCATTGTGTGTCTGTGCGTCCCAAGGACAGATTGTAAGAAAAGGCGTAGCCTTAAATCTTAATCCTTGTTAAATAAAGTTCAATAATAAAGTTCAATTCTCTCTCTCTCTCTCTCTCTCTCTCTCTCTCTCTCTCTCTCTCTCTCTCTCTCTCTCTCTCTCTCTCTCTCTCTCTCTCTCTTCTGTTCAGACATTTTGTCCTGCAAGTTACACAAGTACTTACTCGCGAATGATCCAGGCATCATGCAAATCAGAAGCATTGCGAAAACCTTGATTGACACTGCCATCTTGTGGGTGTTCTGGTGAAACAAGTTTCTACTGTTCACCGTAGGAGATTTGATAGTCCTCTCAGCATCATTAGGCTGTAGCAGCAGCAGCAGCAGCAGCAGCAGCAGCAGCAACAGCAACAGCAACAGCAACAACAACAACAACAACAACAACAACCCTACCTTCACCGCTACAAACAACATAAGTAATTTTTAAAAAAGTAAATGTTTTTCTGTACGTTTTTAATTGTAAAACAAACCTCATTGATAACAAACCAACTATTAAATATGTTTAAATAATAATGAGCTAAATTTTATGATTGTATTGCGGCTTCGTCAAATTTACGTGCAATAAGAGCTCTATTGACTAAACTATTACGATTTTAGAAGTAAACATTTTTGTCAACAGGATAAAGAACATTGTTTGACTATCAAAGTTGAAAGTGTTTAACTTGTCTTCAATTAAACTTTTAGTCTTAATTAGTCGCAAACAAAACATCGTTTTAGAGCTCTTCTATCTATCTATACTATATATAAAGATGGATGTACTCATTCATGTGAAACTGAAAATGGGTATGTGTGAATTGTTAAATATTGTCACTTTTAATGTACATGGTTTAGGAGACTTCAGAAAGAAAAAATATGTTTTTGATTTTTTTGAGAAAATGTAATGTATTTTTATTACAGGACACGCATTGAAAAATTTAGCAAGAAAACTTGATTAGATCACAACGGGGTTTTGAATGTATTGTGGCAGGAAATAATACTGCAACCAGAGGAGTTGCAATGTTATTTAAAAATAATATTGAATATAAACTTCATACATTACGAAAAATAAATTTTTCAATAAATTTCCAAAATCTGTGAATCTGAATTAATGCAAATGCGCTAGTACGCTATCATACAGGAACAAACACAACTCCAAATGTAGGTTCCCTCCACTGTATTATTTCACTGTATTATACAGTTACGATAAACATACACACAAATACACACAATCATGAACATAAATGTTAGGTATTCAAAAATTAGGTACTCACAGGTTTGGATGCAAAGACAAATCGAGATTACAATCCCGTGCACAATTTCACTAACAAAACCCTCTACCCTTCACTTATATAGAGAAATACACAAACAGTCCGTGAAATCACAGGCACACGATAATTATCTACTTTACTGGTATCGAATCACGGCTCGTGTGTAGTCAGAAAAACAGTTACAGTTCATATTCCGGCAGACTCAAATCACCGTCTGCTCTGCCTACTAAACACTCATTATATCTCATGTAATTAAGATCTTATATACCTATTTTAACTCTGTTCATACACAGAATTACACAGCGTCTATGGCCGTTCACTGGGAAATGTATCTGAATACTAATTTCTTCCACTGGCGACCTCTGTCTACTCAGTTCCTTTCGTCCTGTGACCTCTATGGTCCAACTATACGGACAACCATAACCTTGCAATAACTTCGCGAAATCCCGTCGAATTTCAGCTATGCGGGTCTAGAGTTATAATAATTCGGCGGCTTCTCAGATCCGTCACACTTGTAATCTGGCAACTATCTCCCTCTCAGACCGGGTATACGACGCACTGTTAAGTGCTTTACTGTCGCATCTCCCCGGGCTTCCTTCCTCCCGGCCGATTACTGCGACAACCCCTCAATGTCCAAGGACAGTGGTAAAGTGTAACAATAGCCTAGTTGCGATGTACAACGTCAACTATCCCCGGTCAGTGAGCTTCATTCACAGTGCGTGCAACACACTTTGCTATGTCACGATATATCTCTGGTTAGCGTTCCAAAAGCGTGGAGGATATCACTGTCAAACTCTGCCTGTTACAGTGTTACTCGTGATTTCCTTCACAGTGAACAACCGGGCATTCAAAAAGGAAATGTTCAATATAATCAATTGAATCAAAACCCCGCCGTGTTTCGCCTAGGGGCTTTCGCTGCCTAGTTGATAGGGTCACCTCGTAGAGGATGTGGTCATAGACCACGCACGGTCGGTCTTGGGATAGGGAAACGTTATGTTAGTCCGGAGGGATTACGCCACAATGGCCACCTCGCGAAGACCCAGGGTCCTAGACTAGGGAGGTCCAAGGGGGAGCACCGGGAGGGCTACCCCTCTACCCGCACCTCCAACACAATCCCTTCCCCTGGTAGCTTCATCCCCAAGGAGGAAACAAAGCTACCTGCAACACCCCTAATCAAAACAATAATTACAATTATTGTTTTCTGATACTTTCATTTTACACAGGAGAATGTTGGTCGGATAAATGTTGTGCATTTTTTTTCCCAATGTGATACTATTAGCCTTGTTTCTTGTGTTGCTTGATTTGCAATTATCCAACATCGTTCATTAATTTCTACGTTAAACTTTCTCTTCCAGAATCCTCCTGAACATGGTACATCAGTTTTCATATTAATAATCTCTTTCCAATAATTTTTAACACTCAACAAACTCTTGCTGTTAAATGGTGGACAGGCAGTACAAACATCATTATTCATTCTTACAACATTTTTTCCTCATAAATGATGATACAGCAACTTTTTTCAGTGCTTGACAAACACTGAGCGAGACAAATATAAGCCTACTCATAGCAAAAGAGTTCGCGACGATTTTGCGTTCACTGAACAGAGTTCAACAGAGTTTTCATTGACTCCTCACGCTCAGATTAATGTTGAGTATGCTTGGCCAACTCAGAAAACAAGGTGTTGATGTGTTTATCACAGAGCGTCTTCAAACATCCGTTTTGCTTCACCAAAGTCTTGAGTTTGAACGGCCGGTGAAGTAAAAAGTGTGAGATTAGTGTGGAGTGTGCTTGGCCAACTCAGAAAACAAGGTGTTGATGTGTACAGTTTATCACAGAGCGTCTTCAAACTTCCGTTTTGCTTCACCAAAGTCTTGAGTTTGAACGGGTGAAGTAAAATGTGTGAGATTAGTGTGGAGTGTGCTTGGCCAACTCAGAAAACAAGGTGTTGATGTGTTTGTCACAGAGCGTCTTCAAACATCCGTTTTGCTTCACCAAAGTCTTGAGTTTGAACGGGTGAAGTAAAAAGTGTGAGATTAGTGTGGAGTGTGCTTGGCCAACTCAGAAAACAAGGTGTTGATGTGTTTATCACAGAGCGTCTTCAAACATCCGTTTTGCTTCACCAAAGTCTTGAGTTTGAACGGGTGAAGTAAAAAGTGTGAGATTAGTGTGGAGTGTGCTTGGCCAACTCAGAAAACAAGGTGTCGATGTGTTTATCACAGAACGTCTTCAACCTTTCTTTTTGCTTCCACAAAGACTTGAGTTTGAACGGGTGAAGAAAAAAGTGTGTCTGGTTGTATGCAGACCACGGGGAGTTTCTGCCACCACCCCACAATTCTCTCCCGGGGATCAACCGTATTTCCGGTCTCTTGGCAATCCCAAACAACATGGCGGGCAAAGCCAGTTCCTCCATCACGCCGTGTTTGATGAAGTATCGCGAGAACGTGACGTAATCGGCCGCCATTTTTTGCGGCAGGTAGAACATGTCGTACGCAGCATTCTTGACGAGCCCCGCCATCTTGTTCGACTGGTAGTAGTTTCTGATGAACCGCTCTGCCTCCTCTTTGCTGGGCTCTGGCCAGTCCTGTCAACATAAACCAGTTCCGCATCTCGTTAATAATAATACTAATAATAATGAACACTAATTAATCTCCCCTTCTCATTAGAGCTCACGGCGATGTACAATAGCAACAGCGTGCACTCACACACACAATCACACACACACACACACACACACACACACACACACACACACACAAACACACACACACACACATACACACTAAAATACACTTTGTGAATAACAATACCATAAAGACTGACTATCCTTAAAAACTCTCACCTAAAACATACATTTACTGTTATACATCAGTATAACACAAGCTTCATAGCACTGACTTTCAAGGCTAAAACGGTAGGTAAAGTACCCCTTTATGCCAATATCAATCCTTGAATCCCGGGAGAATTTAAACAATATTTTAATCAAAGACATGTTTACAAAGCCATAGAATTTATGATGCAATAGAGGAGAACAACTTGCGACAAGATAAAACTTATAAATGTGCTCTTATTTAGACACATAATAATGTAGGGGACGATATTGTTAATTCATAATATTCCATTCAATCAAAATAACGACAATAACAACTACGAGAACAAAAAAACAAGTCGCGTAAGGCAAAAATACAACATTTAGTCAAGCTCAGTCGAACTCACAGAATGAAACTGAACGCATTGCATTTTTTTCCGCAAGAGCAACGTCTGTCCACCGCTCGTGGCAAAGGCAGTGAAATTAACAATCCAGAAAAGCGCGGTTTCGGTTGCGCTGAGGAGGATAGCACGCTTTTCTATTTCTCTATTCTTTTTAACTCTCTGAACGTGTTTTTAATCCAAACATATCATATCTATATGTTTTTGGAATCAGGAACCGACAAGGAATAAGATGAAATTGTTTTTAAATCGATTTCGGAAATTTAATTTTAATCATAATTTCATAAAGATCGGTCCAGTAGTTTGGTCTGAATCGCTCTACACACACACACACACACACACAGACACACAGACACACACACACACACACACACACACACACACACACACACACACACACACACATACACCACGACCCTCGTCTCGATTCCCCCTCTAAGAAGAATTTAGCTTAATACAAATTTAAAAAATTCATTACATGCAAGGTTATGACATGTCGACATTGAGAACAAATCTGATAAAATGGTCTCCAGGGGACGTGATCAACCTGCTGCATTTCAAAGGGTAAAATACAGGGGTTGTTTCCCATGGTCTCAGCAGTGATGTTTTTCGTAATCGCAAAAAAAACGTACCTCATATTTATTGTGGCTGTCAAGTGGTCAAATAAAAAACACCCACCATGATTTATTCAGGAGGTATAAACAATTAATTGTCCTCAGATTAATGCATAGAGGGGGATGGACCTACTTTAAAGAAATACTATTGCTCTGACCGTTCGGGGGAAGATTCTGGCGATTTTGACGAATCTGAAGAATCCTTGGGGGATCCACGGCACCTTAATATTTCGCACACGACACGATTAGCTCCAAAACGCACCACAAGTATTTTGATTATATCAAAGTGAGTGAATGCGCTTCAGGGCGCTGCTTCTCTCTGCATGGTGTTGGAAACTAAAAGTAGTCCAGAAGGGCAGCGTTTGCATTTGAAAATCAAAGGGGATCTTCCTGCGTGATAGCATTATTTGTAACGCACAATCTTATAATAGAATTTTGGCTTAATACCCTAAAGAAAATCATAGTTTTTTCGATTTTCGGACATGAACTTGACCCCACTGTGACCTTCATATGTGTTGAGGATCAGCCAGACGTGAGTTTTGTCTCGAGGCTATCAAACCATGGGAGTTTCTGGAGGTTCAAAGCTCTAGCTACAAAAACATTTGAGAAAATGCCAAAACTCATTACTAAAGACAAAGCGGAGTAAAAAAGAAAAAAACACAACTAATACATCGTGTTTTCTGTGTGAACTGTCATATCTCGTATGATGCATAATGTTTTATACAGCTTCAATTTTTACGTATAAGTAGGTTTTAGAACGGCCCATAACGCTTCACTGAAGCATTGCGTGTATATAACCAACTACATGAATACCCGCTTCGCCGGGTACGGCTTCGCCGGGAAGAAGTCGAGCCGAATACAGGAAAACAAAAACAAAAACACAGTTAAAAAAAATGTGCACATAGGATTAAATCATTAAAGTGTACAGAATAAAAGCAACATATGTACAAAAACAAATCTCGTGGTTCTCTTGTCAAACCCACTGTAGTAAGCACAGAATAGGAGAGAAGATTTTGGAGAAGGTGGCTTTACCTACTGAAGTAAATGATCAAGAGGATTCTAAGCATCCAGTGCTAAAGCTCTCAAATCACAAGACATACACACTTGTTGTGGCTATCCGAACTGTTGATTTAAAAAAAAACATACCTACAAATTGAAAACATCTATTACAAAATTATATATATTGTATGGATCTGTCTTTGTAAAATATACTGTACAGAAAATTTTAAATAATCTGCACAAATCTCGTGGTTCTCTTGTCAAGTAGTAGGCACAGAAAAAAACCCCAAAAACCCTGTGTTTTGTCTTGTAAATTATACTTTACTAAATGTGTACAGTAATTCTAAGAAAAAAAAATTCTTCCTTTTTATCATATCAATTGCCTCCCTTGAATTTTATTTGTAAAATAATTCTGAGAAAAAAAGCTTTCTACTTAAAAGCAGTGCAATCAAGAAAATGGGTACAACCTGTGTGTATACCTTTATTCCTTATTCTTTTTATTTAATTGAGGATGTCACAACGCAGTTTTACTGATTTAAAAAAAAATTCGCTTCAAATTATCTCCCTTGAACAAACACTTCTAAAACAGATTTTGGGGCTGTACACAAGCTAATAGGATTAAACACGAAAGTCGTACCCAAGAATCGTCAAATACTTTTGCTAACAGCTATACTTAAACATAAGAAAATATGATCTGCATCTCTTGTTATGAAGATGATGGCACTGGTCCACCGAAGTGCATGCCATATATGCTTTACTGTGCGCTCTCCCTCTCAATGGTCTTTCTCTGGCTGACTCGATTCTGAGGAGATAAAAGAAAACACATTCAGTACAAGCTGTAAAAAATAACAACAAAACTAGTATTACTTAAAGTAGCTGCTGGTTTCTGAGTATTTGATTGAAGGCCCAATCCGACTTGTAAGAAGTTTGCCCGACTGTCGCAGATTTGGTCAGGTATGGAGTAAAATCATGCCTCAATTTGGTAACATACAAACTGCAATATTCTAAGGCTGTGAGTGTGAGAATACATCGGTGCCACTTTTTAAAAATTTTCTTTTTGTGTGTGCGCATGTTTTAGTGCCAAAAATGAAGAGGCCGAGTGCTCTCTCTGCAAAACTTGTGTGAAGCTTCAGAGCTCTATCAATGGTTTGAAAGAAAAAACATACTTTTCCATTTTTGACGTTCTTGTTCCCTTCCCTGTGAAATTTACTGTCCGTAGGTTACCGGATTTTGTTAATGTCCGTGAAAACCTCAACTATTCATTGCTGAGTGCCTAGTGATAGCTATCCCCCCCAACGACCTAGCACTGCTGAATCCTGATTCTTCCCATTGTTTGATTCTGTAATGAAATTGTGTAGTTGGTAGTTATGTGAGCTTCTTCTTGGAGGGGTGGGGGTGGGGGGGGGGGTGCTGGTTGGTTGGGTTTTGGGGGGTTATTAAACCATCAGATTAAAAAGTAAGACTTCATTGTAATGTGCAGATATTTGTTCAGGTGCCCACCATTTTCTATGTGAAAACATGTTGCTAACTAACATGAACCCAACCATAAAACGTGATGTAGGTGAGTAGCCCATCTAGAAAAAAGAACCTGTTCTAATTCGGAATTAGAACAGGTTCGTTTTTCTAGATGGGCTACTCACCTACATCACGTTTCATGGTTGGGTTCATGTTAGTTAGCAACATGTTTTCAAATTCTCATCAGGCAATCACGGCTGACACTAAACACAGAACAGGTGGGAGAGACATAATTCAATTTACTCACCTTCCTTGCATTGTGAGACTGGCCATATGAATCTGCTGAAGTAGTTCCTGCACATATTTAATCAAATATTCATCTTAATAACGTGTTAATATCGCTTGTTCTAGCAAATCAGACTTGACAGTTTTCTGATGGCTTGCACAATTTAAGGGCTTGCCTGTCCCCAATCATTACAATAAGAAACAACATCTAGTATTCAAGTATTTTCAGGGTATGAAGGTTTTAATATAATGTCGGTTCTTCTGGGGGCATGGAGAAACACCTTACACAAAGTAGAACATACACAACAAATTTCAAACAATTGAGGTCACACCATAGTTTTACTCACAAACAAACAACAGCAATACAATAAACAGTCTGCAAACGCCTACATGTTGTCTACACTAGGTATAAAGAAACAAAGAAGCACATGAAGACGGGCTTTGTCAAGTAGACCATTATAGCGAATGAGCAACAGCTGATGATCCAGACCACCAAATTGACATGATTTCCCCTTATTCAGTTTGTGATTGTAGTCATATTGACGATGCATGACTTCAATTTTTCAAAGTAAGTCTCTTGGTGCGTTTACGGATACATTCATTGTCACAATTACGACATGCTAATGTCTAACCTGGGTAAACTTCAATTCATGACTTTTTTCAAACTGGCATAGAAATTATGAGCATACCAGAATTATTTTCCTGTTAGACTGTCTTCTTCTTTTTCTTCTTCTGCGTTTGATATTCAATTCATGGCTGCCATATCGTCAGGTCAGTGGCTGCCATGAAGTCTGCAAATTAGATGATATTGTAAAGAAAGTACATGTAAGTAACATCTCATGATATTCTAACTTCAATTACATCACCTGTCTCACAGTCTGCCTCTTTAAAAATTAATGAATAATTTCAGTAACATAATTTTTGGGTAAAAAATAAAAAGGTATGAGAAATAATCCTCACTTTTTTTGTAATAACCCTCACCACCAATTGTTTTATTTCATTTCCATTTTAACAGATTTAGCACCTCTCCGAAAGCCAGAAATACACTTTAAATCCCACGCCCCCCCCCCCCCCCCCCCCCCCCCTACATAAACTAATTAAATAACTAATTAAGGAAAAAAATCCTTACATCATAAAAAGTCAGAACCACCAAAACCACCCCCCCACTCATCCAATAAAACCTGAATACAAAAACACTTCAAAATAAAAAATGAAAACATTTAATTCCACTTACAAAATATAAAAGTTGTTATGCTTTATTTTCATTATCTGTTTACAAACACATAAATTGCTGTGCAAATCTTTTTAAAAACATCAATGCCTGAGACACCAGTAACCTGTTTATATTGTTGACCTTGTAGCTTTTCAGTTTAAGAGGCTGTTCTGGAATCTGCACTAAAGTCAAACATAACCATGAATACCGTGGGAAAAATATTACATCACCAAGACCGAAAAAATAACACCAACCGACACTCCTCACCCTTATTTCACCCACTATGCCAACCCAAAGACTGGAAAATAATAATCAAATACAGAATGAACAAAAATGCTTGATTTCATTTCTTCAATGATAAGTTGAAAATCTTCATTCTTCATAATAATGTTATTGGCATAATGTGTAATTGCCACAATTTACAGAGTTTAATTAAAAAAAATGATGCGATAAAAATCAAAGTGAAAACATTTGTTTTTATACTGATACCTTATTTACCTTGTGGCTTGTGTGCCTCAGGTTTAGGAGCGGCTCAAACGTCCTCTGCTCCTCAGTCTGCAAGAAATTAAGCGATGGCCTGAAGGAGAATAGAAAAAGATCCTTTGTCAGCACCCTGTGTATATGTGTGGGTGGGTGTGGTAGATAAATATGCGTGTTGGGGGGGGGTGCAATAGCTACCACGCCTAATGCAGTCTGCAAAACAAGTGCAACACTTCTACAGAGCTTTTATGATACAAAGCTTCAAATAAGAAACACATTACAATCAAATGAAAGCTGAGCCTGTCATTGCAAAATAAGGAATATACAACAATCCAGTGGCATGTAAAATATTGTTCCTTCAGAAAGATGGCTCTGACAGCAGAAACAATTTAACTTGAAGTTTGAGTCCAAAATTATTTCTCTACATTAGTGAACGTACTTGCAGTAATACCCCTCACACATGAACTATTCACAGACTGAATAACAGTGTGTTCCCAATGTTGCTTCCGTGTATCGGTTAGATCCATCTCGGTTAGATCCATCTGCAGAGTACGGATTGTCATCCGTTTAAAAAGGAAAAACAATCAGAACTTGTCATCAGTGATCAACCTACCTTGCAAGAGTGGGGTGAAACACTCACTTCCTGCCAACATGTCTGCAAAAAAAAGAGGAAACAATACCAATGGAAGCTTAAAATGGTTCTTTTGTTCAATATGTGTACACGTGCTTCATTTCTGGGGTGAAAGTGTAAAATATATTGATGGATTGATAGAACAATATTGCCTCAAGTTCACCGCACCAAAAAATACTTATCAATCAACATTGTCATCACTCGATCAGCTATTCCATCTCTTTCATAACTTAAGTGTGTGTGTGATGGTGTGAGCGTGTGTGTGTTTGTGTACGTGTTTGTGAACAAGCGTTGAAAAACGTATGTTTACCTTGCTCTAGATCTACCGACTTTCGTAGGCGGAGACTTCTCTGCCGTGACAGCGGCTTCGTTTCCCTGGCAGAATTCAACATCTTGTACAGATCTGCCGGTCATTTTCATTTCCTCCGCTTCTAGAGTCACTTGATCCACAGGTTTAACGAACATTGAATGTTCTTTTAGTTCTTGTGACGGAAGTAAAATCAAGGAATTAAGTGGGCATTCCTGAGCCCTCTGCTGGCTTCATGTCCACAAAGTAAATCGCACAAACTTGCAGGGTTTGGGGGGTAGTTTATTACTTTGAAGAAGAACAGCTAGTCGTCGCTGCCCGTTCAGCATTCTTCGCGCGACTTTTGTTTTGCAGAGGAAGGCATATGCAGTTTTTTTCCCTGATGAATGTTGCCAGGGTGCACAAACTGAGAAAGCATTCCCGATTTTCCACAATTTTCTACTTCTTTAAGCTTTACAGTCTTTTGCACAACATGATTTATAACTGCCGGTGTACGTCTAATTCATGATGCCAACCAGCTGGGTCAAAAGTTACGTTCGAGAAAATACTCGTTGAACTAAGTTCCAAACGAATGTCAAGGCCAGTTCTTGACTGGTTTTGAACTGAAGTTGGGCTCCAAATGAAAATAAACACTTCCTCCAGCTGCGCGACCCATTGATAACAACAGTTGGAACTGGTAGGAAGATGAACAGGTCTTGCGAACTGGCTACACACTGTTACGGTTCAAGTTTAAGTTCAAAGTAAACACTCAACTGAGGTTGCAGGTAATGGCGGACTTGACTTCCTTCATAACCAAATATCATTCTTCTGACAAAAAAACGCAAATGCTATGTTAAACCGGAAAATACGTAAACCGGAAAAGGAAGCGCATCAAAACCAAAATGGCAGCCCCCATGAAATTCGAAAGGTCACGGAAACAAGTCGTGAATACCGGGGGTGTAAAAATTTGACCGCCCATGCCGGGAATCGAACCCGGATCACTTGGATTAAAAAAAAAAAAAAAAAATTATTTATTTATTTTACACAAGTAAAAAAACTATTAGAGTAAAATTAAACATTAAAACGTTCATAATAAACAATAGTAAACAAGAATTAAAAAAAAAAATAGAACGCCCATGCCGGGAATCGAACCCGGATCATTTTGGCCATAGACTCTCTCGTGCTCTCTGTCTCTCTTTCACCGAGACCAAACCCTGCATTGTAATTTCTTTCCTCACCCGTTAGTATGTCGGCTAAGGACCGTTTTGGTTACTTTTTGGCGTCACGTTAGCAAACAAATTTTGCTGATAGATTTTAACACCACAACACTAAATCTAAAGTTTTGGGGCAATATTCCGAACCACCGGTGAGAAAAACGTTGGTTTGTGTGTATGTTTTCCTTCTTTGGCGTTACTATTCTTGTTTTGAGGGTTGGGTTCATAAAACGGACATAAAACTTAAACCGCTTGACAGAAATTCTATAACTGTAAATCATTCGAAAGGGAAGGCATTCATGTACACGTTTGTTCCACTTAAAATGACGTAATTATCTGTTTGTTTTTGTAATTATGACGTAATTCAGTATGCTAACAAAAATCATAATGAGGCAAGTAATCGGCTTTGGTTTTCAGTGTAAAACATTTGAACAGTCCCAAGAAATGAAACATACACATGTTAAAGGCATATGTACGCGCTCCCGTGTTTACAAAGTGTAGTTTGCCCATAATCGATGTCAAACGCACCATAAGACCATGTAATGACGATATGTCGCCATGCGCGGACCATATACATGCATTACAGCTTGTTTTAGAGTCTCAAAAACTTTGGATGTAAACAAAGACGCGGAGTTATTTCCCTTGCGTCAACGCTACCTCTGTTGGCAAATCTATAAATAGGACGATCCAGATCAAAATGAAAATTAACATATCTCAACATTGAAGGGGTCCTAGACCACAATATTTTGCAGGGAACTTAATTTAGCATGTCTCCAGCTGTTGGTAAAGCAATTAGCGTGTATAGTCATCGAGTACATATGGCTTTAAATTAAAAAAAATAAGGAAGGCAAATCAAAAAGAGCATCTTAATATCATTTGCAGGTTTAAACCTTTTGATTGTGAGTAGGTTCAACGCCGTATATTCGGCTATAGGCCTACTGATAGCGCGCTGACGCCAGGTGTAAACAAAGCGTAGTTGCCAACTTCACACCCCAATTCAATACAAAATATGTCTCTTTGAAACCACGTACAGCTTAAATTCATATTTGTGGGAATGAGTAAGAATTATATTGAGTACATGTTTGTTTTTCAACACGTTAACGAACATACAAACCGATTTGCTGTAGATCTGTCCTCACTCAAGCATGTTCGCCCACTTGCATCCCTTACACGCTTCTTTGTCGATAAATCGACTGACAAGCCAAACTATTATGTTAATTGATGTGTCATGCGTTAACATGTGAAATATCAACATTCAAAACGGTCTGTATTGTGCAAACATTCAAAAAGAGATGAAGCAGTCAATACTGTGTGGTAGCGCACGAGAGAGAGAGAGAGAGAGAGAGAGAGAGAGAGAGAGAGAGAGAGAGAGAGAGAGAGAGAGAGAGAGAGAGAGAGAGAGAGAGAGAGAGAGAGAGAGAGAGAGAGAGAGAGAGAGAGAGCAATCATTGAGATTGTTATGTAAATCTATTTCAGATTTCGCAATGGGTATAAACCAAGAGAGAGATGTGTATGACCCAACAATATCTAATATTGAAACGCAACAATTACATAACAAAATGTCGTTTACCATGTCTTCTTTGCCTTTTTAACATTGTTATTTTCTGAGTTATCAAGTGTTTTATTGTTGTTTCGAAGTAAACATAGGTAATTAAAGGTTATAAATATAATTCAATATCTGTATCTCTATGATGCTTCCTGGTTTAACCGCGCACACACACACACACACACACACACACACACACACACACACACACACACACACACACACACACACACACACAAACACGTACGCACGCAGACACACAAAGACACATACACAAACATACCGACAAAATGACAGACATACACACAGTGAGACAAACCGACACAGTAACACGCACACATGCACGCACGCACTTATGTACGCGAACAAAGACGTAGAGATGCTTATACTTGTTATAGAGAAACACTTACGCAACCAAAACAAGTCGCGTAAGGCGAAATTACTACATTTAGTCAAGCTGTGGAACTCACAGAATGAAACTGAACGTAGTCCGCCGCTAGTGCAAAAGGCAGTGAAAGTGACGAGCCTGTTTGGCGCGGTAGCGGTTGCGCTGTGCTTCATAGCACGCTTTACTGTACCTCTCTTCGTTTTAACTTTCTGAGCGTGTTTTTAATCCAAACATATCATATCTATATGTTTTTGGAATCAGGAACCGACAAGGAATAAGATGAAATAGTTTTTAAAACGATTTCGGAAATTTAATTTTGATCATAATTTTTATATTTTTAATTTTCAGAGCTTGTTTTTAATCCAAATATAACATATTTATATGTTTTTGGAATCAGAAAATGATGAAGAATAAGATGAACGTAAATTTGGATCGTTTTATAAAAACTGGGTTTTTTTTTACAATTTTCAGATTTTTAATGACCAAAGTCATTAATTAATTTTTAAGCCACCATACTGAAATGCAATACCGAAGTCCGGCCTTTGTCGAAGATTGCTTGGCCAAAATTTCAATCAATTTGATTGAAAAATGAGGGTGTGACAGTGCCGCCTCAACTTTTACAAAAAGCCGGATATGACGTCATCAAAGACATTTATCGAAAAAATGAAAATTACGTCCGGGGATATCATTCCCAGAAACTCTCATGTCAAATTTCATAAAGATCGGTCCAGTAGTTTAGTCTGAATCGCTATACACACACACACAGACAGACACACACACACACATACACCATGACCCTCATCTCGATTCCCCCTCTATGTTAAAACATTTAGTCAAAACTTGACTAAATGTAAAAACACGCACACAAACACACAGACAAACTACATTCTTGGTAGGGAAATGCATTTCTTTCTGTATTGCTTTCTCTTTAAGTGCACCTACCTCGCAGAGAGAGAGAGAGAGTGAGAGACAGACAGACAGACAGACAGACAGACAGAGACACAGAGAGAAAGAGAGAGAGACAGACAGATAGACAGACTGATAGACAGACAGAGGGAGAGACAAACAGACGAACACACAGACAGACATAGACAAACACACAAACAGAGACACACAGACAGACTTCACTATTGTATGTGCAAGTAATTTTGTTAAACCACACGTTACGTTCACCACTGAACGTGTAACCATGTAAAACGTTACTATATCTTTATATGTGTTTACTTGCATTGTAATCCTGGGGGGGGGGGGGGGGGGGGTAGTATAAATGTATGTAACGCGCAATACATGCCTTTTAACTTAATAGAATTGGAATTTTTATTTAAAGACTAGCATAAGAGTGTGACACGTGGTTCATTCGTTATTACCTTATTTCAAAAAGAAAAAGAGAACGGCACTGACGCTACCGGAAATAGAATTTATCAGTGAAATTCTACCATCAATTTAGTATTCGATGCGATGTAAATTATCCTAAAACTGTGGTATGATCACAACATCGTTTAGCATTTAGGATCAAATGGTGCCAATGTGTCCACAATGCACTAATCACAGACAACAGTTATACGCTTTACGTAAATGTAACTCTCCAACTGAAATTTTCTGCCACTTGAAACAAATGACTTTCGAATGAAAATTAACTCCAATATATAAATATTATGTATGATTTTTAATAATTACTTGCACTTTTTGAAAATAAAGCTTTTTCTACGATAAGGTGTTTACCCCCTAAATGTAAACGTCATCCGGTAGAAAAACCGGAAGTATCGTGTACTAAGCATATGTATATGTTTAAAAAGTTAATTGTGTTAATGTAAAACATCTTGCCTATGTATATGTTTAGGTTTTGAATACTTTAGGGGAAAAGCATAGCCAATATTCATTCATCTTCAACTAACACCCCTAATCTCAGGGCCCATTTTGTTAGTGGGGGTAGGGTTTCAATAAGTCAAAAATCACTTTCATTCAATATTTTCTGCCATTTCAAATACATACACGTAATTGCACAATGTCTTGAATTTTAAGATGCTTTAACTGACTATACCAAGAAAACCTGCACTTTTTGTAGAATTAGTTTTTTGTCCATGATTTATGTTTAAAAATGTCAATTCTTACGACAAAAAATGCTAACGGTTGCCTCACCAGAGGACACGTACCTACAACGTGAATCGTGTCTGCCAATTAAAATGCATATATTTTGAAAAAAGGGGAATCATAACATATTTCACTGTAAAGTGTCTCACTCTAATACCTTCTGGGTTCATGGTGTATTTGGTTAAGTGAATTGCAGATAAGTTTTTTTTGAAAATGACAGCTATACATATATTTTATTAAAACTGAAACTGGTGGAGTGAAAAACAGACCTGTTTGGAAGAAGTCGTACTAAAATCATTTATGGGCTTGAACTTCACAGTTTGCGTGTTATCTTTTAAAGAAAATCCGTTTTCATCACTAACAATGACCTAATTTACACATACATATCGGTCGGTCATAGTCGCGTTTTTTTAGAGAGGTAGTGTACAAAATGTCGTTTTGTACGTTTAAATTACATGTCCATTATTTTAGTCATATATCAATCAATAAGTAAATGCGTATACTTTTATTAAACGTTACTTTCACTTTAAGATCGCTTCTAACATTTAGTATAATTTCTGACAAATGCACGCTATGTAATAAATTGATAATATTATGGACGCCATGTGTTAAAACCGGAAATTGAATTATTTTGCGATAGCAAAATCATTTTACAGTGATCACTTTCCTTTTATATTGAGCTGATCTTTAACGTTATGGGTAAAAATCTAACAGATTGAACCAAATTATCCCTTTTCAAGCCTGTGTTTGTGTAAACTCTTTTTTGCTTCGACCCGGTTCGGTTTTCGGAGTTGATTCAGAATCATCCATTATGTATCTTATATGACTGTTGTTTTCCTCGGTAAATTAACAATTGTTGATGTAAAAAAATTCTAGCTGTGAGAATAAACAATTTTCAAGATGTTTTTGATTGCGGTTTCAACCAGGCGTTCAGTTATATATCTATACATATCGATTGAGAAAATGGCATTTCCTGTTATGTCGTCCGCATGTTATACAGATGTTGTTAAAAATAAAACTGTGTATACGAATTAGGCATTTTACTTGCTGTCTGATGGCAACAGTCTTTAGCTTTCGTTTAAGGTATAATTTGCTTATATCCGTATGCAGTCAAGCGGTACATGACGTTTTTTTGTAACCTACCCCCTGCGTCATGGCTGCATTTTTGCAGAATATGGGTCATGTTACAAAAACGCTTCTCATTCTTAGGTGGTTGGGTTTAGCCATTTGTCGTTTACCGAACTGTGGCTGCAAATAAAACGAACTTTCCAAAAAACATAATATCTAATGTGACCACCAAAAGTAACCCTCCCACTATAGCCAGCCAGGTGACTACGTTGTCTGGCTTGCAAATCATGCTTTTCTCGTCACTGCGTGACGTGTTCGCCGCTCAAGTCTCCCCTTTAGTTCAGGCTGTTCGCAAAGCGACCAGCCTCCCACCGCAAAAACTCCCACCGTTAAGAGTGGCTTTTGTGATTTATTTCGCATTTAGGTCCCAGGTAACATTATGAAGTTTCAATACGATCAATCGGACCTATTATCAAGTTAGTGTATCAACTTTTGAACGAACTGCGCCCAGTAGTTTTCCAGCAATAAGCTGTTAAGTCGAGACAGACAGACACACACAGACACACAGACACACAATTAAAGTCTGCTGGACCCTCCTACTGCGTACACGGGGATAAAACAGTTTTATACAGGTAACCTGACCTAAGCTTTATTCCTGCCTTTTCTAATTTTGCTTTCGTTCTTAATTGTAACGGGTAAAAAAACCACACACACACACACACACCCACACACACACACACACACACACACACACACACACGCGCACGCAGGCACAAACAGACAGACAGACAGACACACACACACACACACACACACAGGCATGCACGCACAAACAGACAGACAGACAGACAGAGACACACACACACACACACACACACACACACACACACACACACACACACACACACAAAGTACGGAGAAAAAACAAAAGTCCTACTTTAGAACGACAGAAAATGACTGTTACCGACCAACCAGCAACCCTATTTTTTCGAGGGGGGCAGACGGGGGGGGGGGGGGGGGGGTGGGGGGGGGGGGGGGTGGGTAGGTTACCTTCACATCAACATTTGTGGGGCCTAATACTTCACAGGTTGCGAGCACATAACATATCTCCCCTGACCTGTGATCCGGCGGGGTGGTTGCGGCGGGGCGAGCGAGAAGCGTTGGCTTTCAATCGGGTGGTAGTGAAGCTGGTCAAGGGACGGATGAAGGTCCCGTTCTCATGGAGGTCGGAGTCCAGCAAGGCTAGCTGGCCAGGAGACAGGCGACTGACCTGAATTGCATTGAATTGAATTGAATTGAATTGAATTGCATTGGATAGAATTGGATTGAATTGAATTGGATTGATTTGGATTAAATTGGAATGCATTGCATTGCATTGGATTGAATTGGATTGGATTGAATTGAATGGAATTGATTTAGATTGGATTGAATTGAATTGCATTAGATTGGAATGGATTGGATTGGATTGCAATGAATTGTATTGAATTGAATTGAATTGAACTGAATTTGTGAATTGAATCGAATTGAATTGAACTTTATTTTACAAGGATTCAGATTTAAGGCTATGCCTTTTCTTACAATCTATCCTTAGGACGCACAGACACACTTACGGTAAGACACTCACCTGGGTCAAGTTAGGGTCCAAGCTCAAGATCTCCTGGTCAGACAGGCCGGAGAGCTTCTCCAGACCAGCCATGGCTGCGAGCCAGGGAGCACGACCCATGCCGCTCCCCCACCAAACCCATCCCTTGAAGCTCGCGTCCTCGACACTGCGGATCTTACCCCCCGGGGCCGACAGCACGGAGTCTCTGGACGCGTTCACCACGTTCCAGGTGTTGAGCAGGGTGTCGTCACCCATGTGCAGGTAGCCCCGCACCCCGGGTAGGTTCATCTGCGCCACAGCCGCCACGCACTCGTAGAAGAAGTACCAGCTGTCGCTGAAGCCCTCCACGATGGACAAGCCTTTAGCGAGGGCTTGCTGGTCAGGGTTCTTGGTGCTGAGCAGCTGCCCCACGTCAGGCACGCAGTAGAAGATGTGTTTGAAGAACGGTCTGTGCAGCGCCTCCACTAGGGGAAGATTGGGCCAGAAGTACGCGTTGGAGTTGAAGACGACGACCAGAGCGATGTCTGAAACAATGGGCTTTCTCCACTTGTCCACTGGGAAGAGATCGTTTCTGTTGCAACCTTTCTCGAGAGAACTCACCGAGTGTTGCTTGAGGGATTGCTGCCACTTAGCTCCCCCTGACTGTAATCGAGCCTGAAAGTTTCCTAACACTGCACGAACTTCACTCGTCTTTCTTACTCCTCGCCATGGTTTTTCCATTTTCTTGGGTTCAAAGACTCCAAGCTCCCTGAGGACACGTATCCAGGATGCAATTAGTGCGCTTTCGTGCTGGTCTAAGCACTCCTCTTTGAGTAGAAACGTGGCAAGATTGTTGTAGCAACAAAAAAATCCTTCGGTGTGATTGCAATTCCAAGCATCAAGAACTTCAGCCAAAGTCTTTGCATTCAAATTCTCATCGGAGTCAAGGCTTTTTGTTTTTCCGGTTCGTATTGAACAAAGAGGTACGGTTTCTCTCTTTGATTTAGTATCACCAACAGAACCAACGCTCAAGGTTTTTCCTAAACGACCAGGACTTTGAAGAATGCTTTGATGTTCGTGACCTTCTTTTTCTACACGAGCATTGCCAGAAGCACTGAGAGGTTCATCTCCCTGCGGAGCACCCTCCTCCTCAGAAGACATACCTTGCAGCTGATAGAATCCCACGAAAGCGTCGAGCTCTCTGAGGAGTCTGTGTTGAAGGAAGTGACGTAACAGCTGACAGCGAGGACCACGTGACACGCAAGGCACCAGCAGCGCCCACAACGCCTCCTTCTGGTACAGGCTGCAGGCGGGCACAGCGGGGGAATAACTCCCCTGGCCCACAAACACTGGAGGGGTTGACGGGTCGAATCTCAAGCCTGTAGCACGCGAAGAATCCAGTGTCTTACCGCCGGCGTGAACGTGAATGATATCCTTGGAGGTGTCAGTCAGGCCGTGTTTGACCAGAACTCTGTCAAAGTCTCTGATATAGTAGCGCCTGGAATTTTTAATCAAAGCGCTATCCCCACCCACAGCATGAGGGATCCCTGCCCAGGCCCCGAAGTGAGAGTAAGGGTTGAAGAGCAGAGTTTCGTTGTACATCAGCCCCCGATCTCTGTCACCAGGGAAACTCAGTATCCTGACGGCTTCAGACAATGACGTCATACAGTCCGCGTCAAGGATGACGTCAGCGCCGCCATTAATGGCGGTGAGGTAGGCCAGGTTCTTCAGCTGCTGTCTCCGCTGTCGCTCTCTCCCACCGGCGATGCTTGCCTGCCCTGCACTTTGGTCGAGAGGCAGGTCCAGGGGAAGGGAGATGCACGTTGGTGGCTCGCATCTCGTTCTTCTTACCTCCCCTGCCAGCACAATCCTCCAACCCGGTGGCGCGGTGAGATTAGTGACGCAATCTCCAGACGTGACGTCAACTACAATCCACTTGCTGTGAGGAGTGATGCGTAGGCTTTGGATGAATCTCAAGTGCAGCTTGCCGAACACAGAGTCGTCCTCTATCACAAGGGCAGCTTGGATATCCACACCCCTATCACCAAAGCCTGTCTGCATCAGCTGCAACAGGGCAACTACAATTGCTCCGAACACTACGAACATGAAACATTTCCGCAGCGAAAGGACGTCGCGGCAAGTCTTTCCTTCCTGCTTGGAGGCTGCTGACGTCATAGTCAGTTTTCGCCGACGACAAGGTAGATCTTCTTATCTTCCTGTCACGGCCCAGGCGTAAAAACATCAAGATGTTTTGTAAGTATTTTTTATTTTATTTTCGTTTTGTTTTTTCATGTACCTTGCCTTGCCTTGCCTTGCGCCTGTTAATCAACCATGGTGGATGCTGCTGGCTTCATGGATCATTGACCGCTGGTGGCGTCGCTCTGTTGGATTGGAGCCGTTGGGCCATGTTCTGTAACTCAAATGAAATTCAAAACTATGTGTCAAACGAGTCATAGAAAAGAGAACGTGTACGTGTGTGTGTGTATGTGCACACGTTGCTTTTAAAAAGAGTTACCTCACCATCTCCCTCTCCCTCTCCCTCTCCTTTTTCTTAATCGTGTTTTTGTTTGTTTATATTTGTTAAAATTTCATCTCACACGGCATCACTGCAGAGCGCCTAGAACTGTACCCACGGAATATGCGCGATATAAGACTCATTGATTGATTGATTGATATATTGTCGGGCTATTGTCCTAAGTGTTCTTCGTCGGAACACATTTATCACCATGCTAATGTTTATTCTCATATAACTAATTTGAGACACTCTGGTAGTTGAATGTTCCGCTTTAAAACAATTTTTTTTTAAACCTATGCATTTGTTGCTCTGTTTTTATCTCAAATTCGATTTAAGACAATCAGAGAGAGAAAAAATGTGCGGCTTGGACTCTAATTTGTTTTCTCATAATAACTACTAACCGACAGCTAAGTTTTACTCCTCGGCGATGCCTCACAGCCATCTCTTACAGTTGTTTCATTTTTTATCAACCGTTAATTCCTTTCCAACGCATATTTTACACGTGACTACGACGGCTGTCCGCTGAATGTCACGTGGTTACCCTGCAGTTTGCGAAGAGTTTGTTTTGAAATGGTGTAGTTTTTACAAAGACCTAATTAATATGCCTTCAAGAAAAACATACTTCATTTAAAAAAGTTCATTTTCCGCAGTTGTCGAAAAATACAATACAAATAAAAAATACAAGCCTCTGAACAAATGTGTTGGAAAACCGATACGAAAAACCATGCACAAAGGTACCTCAAATGATCGATATCAGCAGAAGCCATTAAGGCAAAGTTTTACAGTTGTACTCGCCTTAAAAAAGCAGTTTCCACCATCTGCCACCTCACGTCATGAATACTCTGATGTTCGGGTGATTGAATGTGTTTGTTTGATTTTCTGGCCGTTCAAGGCAGCAAGAGATGTTGATTTTGTCTAGCCCTACGTTGTTTTTGTTTTGCACGCTGTTTGATTTGTATATCGAGTTCGACAACCGTGTGGAATCTAGCCATTTGCCTATTCACTTAAAGGCACACTCAGCTTCCCGTAAACCATCAGTTTCTGGTCACAGACACTGTCATGCTTTTACACACAGTACAAACACCCTTTCGTTTAAACACTCACCGCTTGAGAACACCCTTGGTGCCCTCCGTAAAGAGCGAGCAATGTTCAAAGAATTTATTTTTGCGTGGCCAGCCGGATTGTCTGTACCACAATTGGACGCCTCGTTTTGGCGCTAGAACTAACTTTTAAAATCTAAATAATAAATTGACAGCTTGTAAGACAAACATTCTTAAATCATAAAAGATTTCCTTTTGCATCAAGACAAGATCAGTACAACTCGAAGTTTTGACAGTTTTAAAAAAGGTAGCCCGTTAAAACGAACTGTGTCATTTAATGCTGTTGAATGCTATTGCAAGTTTGTTCCATAAGGTTAGAACTGCTTTTCTTCGTGAGAAGATTTAAATCGTTCTGTAAACCATTTGAGGCAGGCTGGGCCTTTAATCATTGTGCTTGTGAAAAGGAAGAAAGGCCGGGTGGGGGGGGGAGGGGGAAGGGGGGGGGGAATAATTCTTTAAAAGAATACGTTGGGATGTTGAAAATACAAAACAAAAAACACAGACGATTTTTAGGAAAGAGGTGATTTCATTCAAAAAATACTTTTTTTTCCAATTCTAGTATTCTGACATATAGAGAATACTACATGGCTTGCTGTGTCGTACCAGATTTACACGAGTTGTTTTTTTAAATATTGAACTGCGAGCGAAAGCGAGCTGTTCACTATTTGAAAAAGCAACGAGTGTAAATCTGGTACGACACAGCAAGCCATGTAGTATTCTGTTTATCCTACATACTGTACTTACGTGTATTTTACTGAAAATGTCCTGCAGTCGAGGCAGCTAAGTTGAAAACGCTTGTTTTGGAACCTCGATCTCTTCTAAAGCCTCGTGCAATCTATTACGTCAAAGTAAAGAAACGTCACTCTGAAAGTGTGGCGTGACGTGTTAGTTCTAAAAATGTATCGAGGGTATTATTAGCGAACACAATTTTTGTTTCTATAATGACGTTTGTCTCGGTGACTTTGGCATCATAAGCGGTGAAAAAACAGGTCCCTGCCAGACTTGATTGACATGACCTCATTTACATGATATACACACGTGTGATTTGAACGATTATTATCTCACGGGTGTCTCTCTCACCTATGTAGGATAAAATTATATACACAATATTTGACATCGAGGATCCACACTGGAGCATATAGTTTATATTAGCGAATCTAAGGGATACATAAAAGAAGAACAAGTCGCGTAAGGCGAAAATACAATATTTAGTCAAGTAGCTGTCGAACTCACAGAATGAAACTGAACGCAATGCCATTTTTCAGCGAGACCGTATACTCGTAGCATCGTCAGTCCACCGCTCATGGCAAAGGCAGTGAAATTGACAAGAAGAGCGGGGTAGTAGTTGCGCTAAGAAGGATAGCACGCTTTTCTGTACCTCTCTTTGTTTTAACTTTCTGAGCGTGTTTTTAATCCAAACATATCATATCTATATGTTTTTGGAATCAGGAACCGACAAGGAATAAAATGAAAGTGTTTTTAAATTGATTTGGACAATTTAATTTTGATAATAATTTTTATATATTTAATTTTCAGAGCTTGTTTTTAATCCGAATATAACATATTTATATGTTTTTGGAATCAGCAAATGATGGAGAATAAGATAAACGTAAATTTGGATCGTTTTATAAATTTTTATTTTTTTTTACAATTTTCCGATTTTTAATGACCAAAGTCATTAATTAATTTTTAAGCCACCAAGCTGAAATGCAATACCGAAGTCCGGGCTTCGTCGAAGATTACTTGACCAAAATTTCAACCAATTTGGTTGAAAAATGAGGGCGTGACAGTGCCGCCTCAACTTTCACGAAAAGCCGGATATGACGTCATCAAAGACATTTATCAAAAAAATGAAAAAAACGTTCGGGGATTTCATACCCAGGAACTCTCATGTCAAATTTCATAAAGATCGGTCCAGTAGTTTAGTCTGAATCGCTCTACACACACACACACACACACACACGCACAGACAGACAGACACACATACACCACGACCCTCGTCTCGATTCCCCCTCGATGTTAAAATATTTAGTCAACACTTGACTAAATATAAACAAGTCGCGTAAGGCGAAAATACAATATTTAGTCAAGTAGCTGTCGAACTCACAGAATGAAACTGAACGCAATGCCATTTTTCAGCAAGACCGTATACTCGTAGCATCGTCAGTCCACCGCTCATGGCAAAGGCAGTGAAATTGACAAGAAGAGCGGGGTAGTAGTTGCGCTAAGAAGGATAGCACGCTTTTCTGTACCTCTCTTTGTTTTAACTTTCTGAGCGTGTTTTTAATCCAAACATAGCATATCTATATGTTTTTGGAATCAGGAACCGACAAGGAATAAGATGAAAGTGTTTTTAAATTGATTTGGACAATTTAATTTTGATAATAATTTTTATATATTTAATTTTCAGAGCTTGTTTTTAATCCGAATATAACATATTTATATGTTTTTGGAATCAGCAAATGATGGAGAATAAGATGAACGTAAATATGGATCGTTTTATAAATTTTTATTTTTTTTTACAATTTTCAGATTTTTAATGACCAAAGTCATTAATTAATTTTTAAGTAACCAAGCTGAAATGCAATACCAAAGTCCGGGCTTCGTCGAAGATTACTTGACCAAAATTTCAACCAATTTGGTTGAAAAATGAGGGCGTGACAGTGCCGCCTCAACTTTCACGAAAAGCCGGATATGACGTCATCAAAGACATTTATCAAAAAAATGAAAAAAACGTTCGGGGATTTCATACCCAGGAACTCTCATGTCAAATTTCATAAAGATCGGTCCAGTAGTTTAGTCTGAATCGCTCTACACACACACACACACACACACACACACACACACACACACACACACACACGCACATACACCACGACCCTCGTTTCGATTCCCCCTCGATGTTAAAATATTTAGTCAAAACTTGACTAAATATAAAAACAAGTCGCGTAAGGCGAAAATACAATATTTAGTCAAGTAGCTGCCATTTTTCAGCAAGACCGTATACTCGTAGCATCGTCAGTCCACCGCTCCCGGCAAAGGCAGTGAAATTGACAAGAAGAGCGGGGTAGTAGTTGCGCTAAGAAGGATAGCACGCTTTTCTGTACCTCTCTTTGTTTTAACTTTCTGATCGTGTTTTTAATCCAAACATATCATATCTATATGTTTTTGGAATCAGGAACCGACAAGGAATAAGATGAAAGTGTTTTTAAATTGATTTGGACAATTTAATTTTGATAATAATTTTTATATATTTAATTTTCAGAGCTTGTTTTTAATCCGAATATAACATATTTATATGTTTTTGGAATCAGCAAATGATGGAAAATAAGATAAACGTAAATTTGGATCGTTTTATAAATTTTTATTTTTTTTTACAATTTTCAGATTTTTAATGACCAAAGTCATTAATTAATTTTTAAGCCACCAAGCTGAAATGCAATACCGAACCCCGGGCTTCGTCGAAGATTACTTGACCAAAATTTCAACCAATTTGGTTGAAAAATGAGGGCGTGACAATGCCGCCTCAACTTTCACAAAAAGCCGGATATGACGTCATTAAAGACATTTATCAAAAAAATGAAAAAAACGTATGGGTATATCAATCCCAGGAACTCTCATGTCAAATTTCATAAAGATCGGTCCAGTAGTTTGGTCTGAATCGCTCTACACGCACACACACACACACACACACACACATACACACACACATACACACACACATACACCACGACCCTCGTTTCGATTCCCCCTCGATGTTAAAATATTTAGTCAAAACTTGACTAAATATAAAAACACGATGAAGAACGAAATCAAGATAATATTTTGAGAATATTCATGCAAACAGAAAAGCAATCTATATCTATATACGGCTTGTGTGTGTCTGTGTGTTCGCGATGCACGGCCAAAGTTCTCGATGGATCTGCTTCAAATTTGGTGGGCATATTTAGCTAAACCCCGGACACAATCTGGTCAATGAAAATTTTGAACTCGTGCTCTAAGCGCGGCGCAGTGAACCGATTTTGGTTTTCCTGTAGATCCATTCCCAGTAACTCTTCCTCATCTTCTCCAGTGTTTTGCGCGTTTATCTCCCTTCCTTCGTGTGGCGTCAATCCCGTACGGTATTTGCAAGAATACTGAATGAGAAAGAGCTTCTTCAAAATCTGAAGTTTGATCTTCCGATCACAGCTACGGTATCATCCTGAACTCAGGTCAAAATGAGTACGGCTCATTCTCTGAGATAACTTTACAACTTGACTAAATG
>NC_090255.1:19458105-19495443 GCF_037325665.1 Littorina saxatilis | reverse complement strand
GGAGAAAGGGAGAATGTACGTTCTGGCTCACCGATTCCGACAGACCCTAAATATTAACGCAAAATAGGCTTCTGGACTAAACTTTTACTAAAATGAAACATGCGACAAAATCAGAAAAATACTGCATAAATCCATACAAAAAAAAAATACAGTAAAGTAAGGTTGTTTTGAACCAATTCCGGGTCTGTCGGAATCAGTAACCCAGAACCTGGTTAAGCCACTTTATTTTTAGACGCTCTCCAAACAGCCAGCGTGTGTTTGCCAGGCCTGCAACCTGGTTAAGCCACTTTATTTTTAGACGCTCTCCAAAGAGCCAGCGTGTGTTTGTCATTTTTCCTGGTGCTGTGGTGGTGTGAAGACGTGTTTTCTGTGAGAAAAGTGTTTTGCCTGTCTCAAGAATCTATAGGGTTAGCTCAGGACATCAAGAATTGTTAGATTATTCTAGGCGGCCAACAACTTTAATTCTACCTGACATGGAACAAGCTTGTAATGTCCCACTACCAGCGCCAACACCATCAGAATTTTGGACAGAAGAAGAACAGCATGTACTAGAAGAGAATAGAAAATATTTTGAGCAGATGGCCTTAATAGCAGTTAAGGCTAAAACAGAAGGATTAATGAGACTGCCCAAAAAACCAAAAAGGAAGATAGAAGATTTGTTCAAAGAAAAAGACGGAAAGAAAAAGAGAGTAGAACCAACAACGCCAAGTGATTTACATCACTATCTCGTTTCAAACCAAGCAGATGTTAGCCATGCTATATCCACAGAAGCTTTCACAAATGCTTATTTTGCTCAAGCAGAAAATGAAAAAGATATTGTGGAAAGACTGCAAAAAGGGATAAGAAATCTCAAAAGACAGGACGCACAACAAATCTTAATTTACATTCAGTTTGGACAGTTTTTGATTATGTGCAAACAATGGCAGGAGAAGCAAAGAAAAGAAGGGAGAATGAAAGAAACGTGGGCTGACTGGTTGAAAGCAAAAACTGGCTATTCCGATGTTCATGCGCGTAGACTACGCGCCGTTGCTAGATCGCTTTATGCATTTCCGCGATTTACCACTGTTGGTTTGCCAATCAGTTTTATCATGGGCAAACTTAAACAAATCGAAGAGATGCTCCAGATCGAAGAGTACAGAGAGTACTGGTCAGAAACGCCGCATATTCCTGTCACATCAGAGCTCCAACAGTCCCAGTCTTAGACTTACAGTGCTTGTTTGTGCGCAACAACAGAAGTATCACACTGCGCCTGCACTGTTAGACAAGTGTTTAAATATAGTAACGATCATGCATGTACGGTTTCAAAAATAGTAATGACGTGATTCTAAATATAGTAACGATCATGCATGTACGGTTTCAAAAATAGTAATGACGTGATTCTAAATATAGTAACGATCATGCATGTACGGTTTCAAAAATAGTAATGACGTGATTCTAAATATAGTAACGATCATGCATGTACGGTTTCAAAAATAGTAATGACGTGATTCTAAATATAGTAACGATCATGCATGTACGGTTTCAAAAATAGTAATGACGTGATTCTAAATATAGTAACGATCATGCATGTACGGTTTGCTGCGCCTGCCCTGCTTTGGCTGTCTTCTTAATCATCCTGCTTCAACACCCTGCTTCAGCTGTGTTATTGTTTTTGCTTCACTCTGTTTCAACGCTTCGCTTCACTACGCTTCACTACGCTTCACTTCGCTTCAAAGGCTGCCTTCGGGCGGCCGCCGAGTGTTAACTTATTCAATTGACTTGTTTATTTTATTCAAGCTTTTGATAAGTGTACTTGGTGGCTGCTTTGAAACTCAACAAAGCCTAGTACTCCCCTTTCACAAACACTTCCCAAACGCAAGCAACTTCCTCTCCCCCGCTGCAGTCAAAACAAAGCTGTCATAGCGGGTTTTCCCGATTGACAAAAATTCTTATTACACACTCAGACTATTTGCGTTTGTTCTCCAGTGGCCAATTGCATAAGAATATTCTGGTGATGAATAAACGCGCTTTGTGTCATTAGCATCTAAAGATTTCTTGTTTACAATAGTTGTGTTGATCTGATGAAGCGCGGAACTGATCTTAGGGTTGTCATGGTAAAACACTCGCTTCTGAAACAGTGCTTCCTTGTAGTTATCATGCGATATGCTCGACTTTACAACCTGTTTGCTTACACCCTTTGCTTTTTTAACCACCCCTTTCTCACTTGCAACACTGTACATCTTTGCACGCAATCCAACATACTCCTTAATTATCTTCCCATTCATTTCATCTTTCATCTTTCCAATAACCTTCTTGTTAACATTTGAGTGCAATGGTGATTCTTTAGGGTAGTCGCAAGTGTCATAAAAAGAATCTTTTCCTTTTACTGCAGGACTTTCAGCTTCTAGATCTTTGTAAATGTCATCCGCTGGAATGTCAAGTAAGAATGAATCTGTGTCTGTGTAAAGTACTCTCGATTTGGGATATCTTGGTTTCAAATAATCATACAAAAACTCAAGCATCAACAGTTTTGACAACTCTAGCACAGTAAAGCCTATGAATACTGGTTTGTCAAGCTTGACTACAAGTTTTTTCATTAAGATACCATACAGCTGTTCATGAAAGTATTTAAAGTCTTGATACTGTGGTTTGGATGTCAGCTTGATGGCCTCATTTTCTCTTGTAACAAGTCTAACATCCTTTCTCTTGTGTGGGTTTTCCATTGTCTTACCAAAGCAACTGTTGTTCATCAGTTTAAAAAAGTCTTTCTCTGATGCATCAGCGGCTTTGGTTCTCAGTTCTGTGTTTTTCATGATGTAAGGTTTCATAAACTGTTCTTGATCAAATAAAATTATACGATGAACAGCCTTCAAAATCAATCCATGTCTAATGTAAAACTGTAACAGTCTGTAGTGACACACATACTTCTTTTTGTGAAACAGATTGGGCACCAGCTTTGGAGGTTCTCTTGGGTTTACTTTTAACCTCTCAGCCGCTAAAGGATAATCATTATGTAGATCATGAAGTGATAGTGGATAGTCTAAGTCAACTTCTAGTATCCATCCCTTTCGACTGTCTGGGCCTGCTTTTAATATTGTCAGCACAACACATTGTGAAAATGGTCCTGAATAGATCTTAAAGTTCCGAAGTGGAAGCGTCTGACACATTGCCCAACCATACAAATTGTTTGCATCTAGATACATGATGTAATTAGAAGGTTTCATAGGATCAAAGTCGTCCAAGTATTTGTTGTTGGCTTTGCAGTAATTGTGTGAAGCCATACTGATTCCTCCACGTAGTCCATTTTCAATCATCTGAAGTGTAGGTAGATCTGATAGCAAGTCAATCTTTACTCCTGTAAATCTAAGAAATGCATCCCAGCTCATGCCTGGTGCAGATATGTAATGTGAAGGATCTAGATTGTAGTGCTTCATACATGTTCTTCTGTAATTCTCAAATATATCTGCAAGTAAACAAACATCAGCCAACAAATATTGATCATGATAATCACCCATTGTATTACATCCTAATTTATTCCATGCAGTCTTAGCGTGTTCATAGTCTTCGTCACTTATACCTTTACCCTTCAGCCGTGAGAAGTAAGCATCCTTTGGTGGTAACTCATCTTCATCAAACCTCTCCCACGAATCCATGTATTCATATGGATAGACTCCCTTTCTAACTAAGTCACTGTCAAAGTACTTACATGTGATTGGGAAAGCAGTTAGTGATGAAGATAAAGACTCAAGTGTTCCCATCAGATGTTGAGCAGAATCGTAGAAGTGTAAACTATTCAGAGTAAAGGCCATGTACTTTTCTGAAGACTGCGCAATGCATCTTGCTTTGTATTCATCAGTTACTGCCTGCATGATCAGATGTGAATCATAACCGCGCAAGTTATGGAAGAAGATTGGAAGCTTCCAAGTCTTAGGATCAAACTTTAATTGTAGATTACATTTGCTGTGTGCTGCTCCTCGGAACTGCCCACTTACATGATCATGATCTCTTACTATTGGATTGTCTGTGTTTGGTGTTAGACTTTGTTCGCATATCCAACACTGTGTGGTAGAGTTAAACTGTTCTTGGTCTTCAGGTTTCATAACAATGTCTGAAAGATTCAGTTGTTTGGAGCAGTCATTTCGCACTTGGTTCATTTGCTGTAAGAAGTTCTTTGCTGCATTAGGTCCTCTGTACAATTGCGGTTTAGAATGTTTACCATCTGAACTAACAACAATAAATGCATATGAACAGACTTGATGATTACTTAGAGTTACTGTTTTAGGCAGGTCTTTTGGTAAAGGTCCTTCATATGGCACAATGATAGATTCAAAGTCAGCATAAACAACATAAGGACTTTTCTGTAGTTTGCATACATTCTTAAAATACACTTTGCTGTCTGGCGGCGGTGTTGTTAACTTCACAACCGCATCATCAACGCTCTTACAATGTTGCTTGTGTATAAGTGCTGCATGAATTGATGGAATACGCAAGAGACATCGCCTACAAAAGTCTTGTTTACTATTGTGATTGCTTGTGCTCGCCATCAGTCTACTCATTGTACGAATCAAAGTGTAATGATATTTTACACCATCAGTCATTAGTAACATGTCAACATGGTTAGTATCACAATCACCAATCGTTGGTGAGTTCTTTGATATTCTGACTGGTTTCAGTTCATCTTCCTCATCCCACGTGTAAACATTTACGGTGATGGGTTTGTTTTGCTGTTCAAATTTGTCAATGCTTGTAATGCTGACAGGAAATTCAATACCAGTAAAGTTTAGTTTATTTCTGTATGCATGATAGTTAGACACTCTTTCTGCATTTTTCTTTACACTGTACAGTCTTGCCAGAACACACCACATAAAACATTTGTCATCATCATTCTTTATGTTCAGCACAGCACGTTTTTTGACAAGAGCAGGAGGTAAAGGTATGTAACTTCTACCTCTGATGGGGGCAAATTTACTTAGCTTCAATTCTATTTTTATAATTTCACCTTCTGACCATCCGGATCCTTTCATCTTTGCATCCTCTGCAGCTTGCTCAAACCGTTTCATCATTTCATCTGCCCAGTTTCCATTCAATTCTGCCATAGAATTAAGTGCTAGTTGTCTGGTTGAAACATGAACTTCTAGCACCTCATCACTGACTGTTTTGTATTTTATCAAACTGACTATCTGCACTTTTACTGGAGGTTCAATCAACAAATTGTTTGGAATTTGTTCAATGGCGTCTTGCACACTGGACTGCACATTTTGAGGATCCGTTACTTGTAATTCAACGGTGTCAAATACTGTCGATAAAGATTCTAATACAGAGTCTTCCATCGCTGTGAGTTTGATTTTATAACTCAAAATAAAAATATAAATTAAAAAAATGAAGTTGCTTAGAATTCTTTCTCAGAGCTTCCATTTTTGTTAACACTATAAAATCTGAAATAAAAAATCATTTAACATTTGTACCACGTGGAACTAATTGTAATTCCTCTTTTACAAAGGCTCTTTGCGGTGCTGGTTCTCTCAAGTAATATATAGGTGGATTTGTCTCTACTACTCTCTTGATTTCATGAATGTCAATACTCCAGATTGGATCCGTTGCACGCTTCCTGCTGTCACCCTCAGCTTCACCGGGTGCATATAAATATCTGACTTTCTGATTGAAAGGTAGTAATGCCACTGGTGTTGTTGACTTTGGAGCAACAGGTATTGTTTTCTGTTTGATTGCATCAACTGGTCTTAACCCTGTAGCTTTAAATACCTCCAGATTCATTGCTCTAAGTACTGATGGTAATCTTTTGACCCATTCAGTGTTACGCAATTTACTTTCTGTGTCCAAAAATTCCTGATGGTACTGATATGAAAACAGTTTTTCTGCCAACTGTTTGTTAAAGCTCTCAACAATAGCCTGTGACCTGTGGTTTCCTGGAATACCTCTCTTCACTGTAACATGATGTTTTAACAGAAGCTGGTTGACAGCTCCTTTAAACTCCTTACCATCATCGCACTGAATCATTCTGGGATACTTTAGTGGTCCACGTCTGTAAATTTCTTGCAGGGCAACAGCTGTAGCTATAGCACTTTTCTCTGTCAACGGTTCAGCATCTTTGTATCTTGTTGCAACATCAACTACAGTCAGTGCATACTTATATTTCTTCCTTCTGACTGTGTCATGCGGTAAATACAGCAGGTCTATTTGATGAGTGTCATTCGGTTTAATGTTAACAAAGTGTGGTCGTGTAATTTTTCTTGGTGCAGGTAAATAGATCTGCCAAACTGCCTGCTTTGACAACCATTTCTTTGCTATATCTTGAGAAACACCTGCTGCGTCACTGAGCTTGTCAATAGCAGTTCTTCCTTTCCAGTATCCTTTTGGGGAATAATATATTTTAGATAACAAAGCATCACTCATGGTTTTTTAAATGACAGAATATTAAGATTTGACAGCACGCGCAATAAAGTAAACAACAGCCATACCAATAACAATGAAAACAATCTCGCCCACCTTCTGCTCTTCTGAAGGCTGATAAAAGTCACCCAGTTTTGGAGGAGCACTTGTCTTCATTTTCTTTCCAGTTACAAGATAGTATTCTTGAATGGCTGCATCAACATTGGCAAAGGTTTTGTTTGCATGTCCTTGCTGCCTGAGTTTATCATTCATAAAGTCTAACTGCGCAATTCGTTTCTTCTCGTATTCATCCTGTGCTTTCGCCAGTTGTTCCATGGCTTTGTTGTGCCTTTCCCTCTCTTCACCATTTTGCAGTTTAGAAAACAAATAGTTGCTGCCAGAAAATGCAAGCGCATTTACAATCGCACCTCCCACCATCATAACCAAGCTAGCCATTTTATTGTCTTACATGTTTATATTTTCTGGAATAATTCCTTGCTTCACCAGGAAGTCTTTTGTTGCAAAGGAAGCTGTCACAACACCAATTAGTTTAGCACCGTCTTCGAAGTCTAACTTTCCCAAGTCGGCTGGTTTCATTCTGATGAGACTTTTACCCAGCATTGTGTAACCTACACTCAAGCCTCCAATCACTGCAGCGTGATAAACTAGATTAACTATTGTCTTTTCAGAACTCATTTTTATGTTATCAAAATTAAAATATTAAAATTATTCCATATGAAATGAATCCACTGCAGGTACTACTGTGGGCTTTTTTATTGTTTGTACTGCTTTGTTTGTTGGTTTTGGTGTTTCTGATTTTGGTGTTTCTGATTTTGGTTTTTCTGACACTTTATATTTGCCTTGCCAAAGTTTGTAAAGCAAGTATCCACCTCCTCCAACAACAGCTGCTACAGCTACTTTTCTGTATGATAGAAATGAAGATTTTAATTCTTGATCAGTTTGTGTGACCTTAGTCACTTCAGGAATGTTTGGTGTCTGCTCAACTTCAGACATAATGTTCTGCTTTGCCTTTTGATTTAACTTTTTTTGTCTGTTCCATTCGGCTAGTTTTTTTCCTGCTTCTACTCTACCAGGTTTCTTTGTCACTGTGTTCACTTCTGGTATTTTCGTCTGCTCCACTGTCTGCTTCAACTGATCTGTCATCTTTTTTATTCTGAAAATTAATGTGTTTGAAAGTAATTAATCCAGCAACAAATGGTACTAATAAAGAACCAAATCGATAATACAGGCCACAGGCAAGAGATTCGAGGGACTTGGAAACAACAGGGTCATGAGTTAGATCATGTGTTAAGTCTTCCTCCGAGTCGAGAGGTGTAAAATGTCCAAAAATCTTTGTGTACAAACCTATAACAGTCTGTCCAATACTTCTAACCATCTTAGAACCAAGCACTGATTCATACCGTCCATGATACTTTTCTATATCTTCTGAGGAAAGATGTTGTACTTCTTCCACAGTTAACTGCTGCCCAAGGTAGTGTTTTGTTTTTCCACAAACAGCAAGTGAATACAATCTTTCTTTTTTATCAGGTATAGTCCTACTGTCACAGATTTCAATATCTGTAGCAGTCTGCATCAGCAATTCATCACAGTTCATTTTATTTTGATGCAGAATAAAATTAAAATCTAGAAATTAAACTTGAGTAAGAACTTAGGTAGGAACTTAACAAGAACTTAGGTAGGAACTTGAGTAAGAACTTAGGTAGGAACTTAACAAGAACTTGACAAGAACTTGACAAGAACTTAACAAGAACTTGAGTAAGAACTTGACAAGAACTTGACAAGAACTTGTGTAAGAACTTGACAAGAACTTGAGTAAGAACTTGGTAAGAACTTGAGTAAAAACTTGAGTAAGAACTTGAGTAAGAACTTGACAAGAACTTAGTAAAAACTTGAGTAAGAACTTAGCAAGGATTTCTACAAACATACATACTGAACTGGTTGATCAGTTTTTAAAACCAGTTTCGAGTGCTTAGAAGATTTCAGATTATTCTTTATTCTTTCTCTCTCCTGTTTGTTTTCAATGACATCATTTTCTCGAAGACACTCTTCAAAACTGTCACGGTCCTTTGAATAGAACAATGTTATTGTTTTGAGTTGCTCTCTAAAGTCTTTCAGAACTGCATTGTATTTTTGTGTTAATATCCAAACTGATATTAATGCATGTCGTCCACTGAATGCAAGCTTTGCTAGTGCACTTTTCTTTCTAACAATGTCACGTTCTGCTGCACAGTCATCAATAATAAACAGTGTTGGCGTGTTCTGAAAAAGATCGAAATAATGCTCCAAGCAAACATTTAGACGATCAGAAGGATTTACAATAAATATATTTTGATCAGACCATATGAATTTTCTCTCCTTGTATGTTCTGTTATGCTTTATGGTTGGACAGAATATGACTATGTGTTCAAAGTGATTTATGTAAACAGTCTGTAATAAATCCAAAACATATCTTGTTTTGCCGCAACCTGTTGCCCCACAAATCAAAGAACAGTGTGGATCTTTTGGAAGAAAATCTAGATACTTCATTTTAACACGTTCAATAAACAATATCCTGTAATCTGCTTTCAGAGATGTTTAACTGCGCATCTGACACAACAAACACGTAGATCTTAACTGATTTACTACTACTCCCTACTTCCTTTTCAATTTGTATTGTGATTCCTTCTGATCCGTTTTCAATTCGCCTTCCACTTCCATGCAGTTTGTTGTCGTCAGTTGTTCTGAGATCCAGCCATAACGCATATTTATTTGTCAAGAAATCTTCTACGCCAACACCGTGTAAATGTAGATCTTTAGCCACAAGATCAGATGTTGGGTCTTTCAATCTTCCTCCAGTAAAGTACTTTCTTGCTTCATCATAGTGTTGGTATGGCAGCATGCCAGATGCAAATATTTGGTTTGGCTGCCCTTCAATTGTGCAATATACTCTATTGATTAGTGGATTGTAAAACTTTTCTATTTGCCTTTCATATGAATCTTTTGGTTCCTCAAACAACATAAGTATTCCCTTCATTGACCTAGCTGGTGTATTCAAGTTAATGTTCCAGATTGGATCAGCCTGGCTTTTTGAAAGTGTACTGTGATTCAACACTCTTTCATAATAGATAGGCAGCTTAGAACTGTACTGATTTTCTATAAGTCTAGCCAGTTCAGGATGGTTTACAACATCAAACTCTAAAGAAATTCCAGACACCTTATACTTTGCTTCCGGGTCTTGTGAAAGCATAACACGATCATAACTATTGAAAGTCAGGTCGTATGACAGCCTGTCACGCAATGCTCCTTGATAGAAGGGAGGATGTGAATTTATGAGTTCAAAGTCAAGTGGAATACAAAATTTGTTTCCAAAAGCAACATTGACAGCGTTATCTTTTTTGTTATTGTCAGCTTTATCTCCGGCTCCTATTCTAACTTTTATCCCATTGTCTGACTGAATCCCTTGAAACACTCTGTTTTTCTTTTCATTGTCAGTCAACCAATTATCTGCGTAAACTAAAAATACATCTGCATTATTCAATGACATCACTTCCCGCCCTTCCAGTTTGACAGTAATCTTCCTCACAATTGCTCTTCCTACATTATAAGCCAAAGTCCTATTTTCATCTGAGCCAGATTCTAATTCTAATTTGAATGATAGTCTTACAGTGCCTGGTACAATAACATCGTTCTTACCTAGATTAGGAAACCTAACAGTAAGTATTTCATTCTGATCAATAGTAGAAGGATTATTTGTGACTATAACTGTTTGCCTTATTCCTTTTACCCCGAGAGGTTCTTTCAGCCTTCTGTAAGGATCAAGAACAGAACCGAACGATTGTGCCATCTTTTTTTATTTTCAAAATAAAAAATAAGTTACAAATGGCAGAAGGTGGATTTGAAGATTTATTTGAGCCAGCGGACGACATGAGCGAAGCAATCCCTTTGGTTCCCTACCATCATTCACTGCATTATGAGGTGGCACGACATGAACTTCTGGAAGGTAAAGTTAGAGATTTCTACAAAAGTTTAGGAGAAGAACCTGATGTTTTAGATCCAAACCAATTCAAAATGGAAGCAAATCATTTATATACAACTAGCGATAAAGGAGAAAAAGTCCAACTTACATATAAATCTAATCCTGCTAAGTTTCTATCAAAAGTTTCACTAAAACAAAAACTTACTGCTAATCGACTTAGGCAATTAGATATTGTGCCTAGCACACGGTCATCATCTTCCCATGTTGTTTCCTTACTTCAAAAAGCAGAACTAGGACTACCAACTGCTACTCAAATAGAATCTGTTCCATTGCAAGATCTTAATAAACTTGCAGATGAGGCTGATCAACTTATACAAGAGATAGAGACTTCTTTTTCTGAGGAAACTTCACTGAAGACTCCACATGAACTATTACCTATGAGAGAAATAGAAGCCCTTAATCAATCACTACAAACCATCAGAGGTGAAATAGCAAATAATCTGTCAAAACTAGGTCAGCTGGATGAAGATATAAACAAAGAGAAACACAAACTTGCTGATGCTGATGATTTGAACCTAGAACAAGAAGTAAAAAACAGAATTTCTAAGCGTTTAAAAGATTTGCAGGAGGAGAAAGCCATAAGGTTAGAAGTTCTAAGTAACAATAGAGAACAACTGAGAACACAGGTCAGCAGAATAAAAAATACAATTCAAAGAATCCTTTACGAAGACACAACTCTTGCTGAAAGAATTAGAACGCTTTTCAGAGAGCAGGGAATCACAATAGCTAGTATACTAACTGCGTTAGGATTTGCAATAAGCACATTAGTGTTAACACTCACAGGTGGCACTGTCACACCTCCACCTCCACCTTCACCTTCATCTCCATCTGATCCGGGATGGGTAAAGAAACAACTCAAACACATTGCAGAACTATTAAAGAAACTAGCAGCAAAAGCTTTGGATGCACTTCCAGGAATCATTGGTTCAATTGTTAGCTGGCTGTTATCTTTTGCAGGTAAAGTTGTTGGTTTCATGGCTGAACATCTCTGGACTCTAATAGTTTTAATTGCAGGTGTTCTGCTAACGAGAATAAAGCAAAAGTAAGCCTACACCCACTCCACCAATTACTAGAGCAGTCTTCTGCGATTCATGATCATCACTAATACTAACAGCTTGATCATCACTAGTGACAGAATGATCTTCACCTGCAGCGTGATCTTCACTTGTCACGCTTTGTTTCTGTTCATTGTGATATGGCTGTAGCATCGTTCTGATTTCTGAATTCAGTTCTTCACCCTTTCCAAGCGGCTGGGTGTCACTAGCAATAATGATTTCATTGTTATAATTTGTTATTGTTCCAATCTGCAGCTGGAGATCAGAAGGTAACATGTAAAGGCCGTTACCAACAGCAAAGTCAACTTTTGATCTTGCATAACGGAGAGAGTCTTGATACCTTTTGATGCTGGAAGGCAGATCAACTGCAGAGTTTATGACATCTTCTAAATTTGATAACAACTGTTTCTGTGCACCAAACCCTGTGCTTGTTCTCAGTATGTTTGATCGTGTCTGTGCCTGCGAGCCTAGCAAGCACCACGCATATGTTCGGATAGATTCATTGATCCTTTCAACACCTGATCCAGTGAAACCTTTGCCGGTGTCTAATATAAAAGTAGTCCATGCATTGTGGTGCTGTTGTTCTATTGATCCTAACTGTACCTGCACATTTGAAGAAAAAGATGTATGACCTGGCCAGTAATCAAAATTATACCTCCTGTGGACACCCCATAAATATAGTGTTCCCATGCCATGGTTTTTGTCTTGCTTTTGCCTAAAGTCGGTCTTAAAATCTATATTGAATTCATTGCAGAGACGCTCATACACTTTCATGTTTATCCTATTGTTGAATGGGTTCCAGCTCTTTTCATGCGGCATTGGTGCCTGAAGTTCAGACAAGATTCTCCTGCACTGATAGTAAACGTGAAATGTGTACACACACTTTGTCAGTAAGTTTGAATTATTCATGTGGTCTGCATAGGACACTCCACATCCTGTGGTTGCACAGAATATTGCAAAGTTTAACTGATTCTGATAGAACTGAATTGGGTGAGAGTTCCACATCTTTGGAACACTATCATTTTTGATTGGGGGATTTAGGTAAGAATGGAATGGGTCAGGCACTTTAACGCGAATGGATTCTGTTTCTGTTACAGCAAAGTCCAACTCATGGAAAGAAATAGTCTTTGGATTGTAATATGGTCCAGTTTTGTATTTAACGTCTTTGTTGAATTTATACTGAATCATTTTTGTTATTGAATAAAAAATGTTTATCACACTAACAAATGTGAAGACTGGTGTGCCAGTTAAACTTGCAAACCCTATCAACAATCAAAATGGAGGAATGAAAGTTGCACTGCATGAAATTATGTACAAGGTTACTTGGTATAATATCAGTAAAAAAAAGAATAACAACTGGGTTAGAATTAATGGTAAAACACATTCTGTAGAAGATGGTTACTATGACTTCTGCACTTTAGAGAAAGAATTGTTTGCTCCAGTAGGTATTACAGCGAGTTTAAATCATGCAAGTCTCATTGCTACTCTTACTATGCCCAAAACTAGAGAAGTAAACAGATCATTTGAGTTTCCAACCAAACTCCTTGATATGCTTGGAATTACAAATATATACAAGGGAACACGTCCCATTGACATGGATGTTAACAGTGTACTGTTTGTTCACATGAGAGAGCTTAACACATCCTATAATCTGTTTAATGATCAGCGTTCTGATCTGCTTAGGATTCTTCCACCGAGTGATGCCTCTTTTTGTAAAATGCACGTGCCAACATTTAAGACACTTCAGTTCAAGGACTTGGAGGAAGGGTGTCATGAATTCCTACACATTGATCTGAAAAATCAAAGTGGACAACCAGTTGATTGTTTGTTTAACATTACATTGGAAATAGTTCCATAAAATATTGAGTATTAAAATGTCGAGTGGACCTACAATAATTTATCCTGTTGCATGTTCAACTATAGAGTTGAAAGATTTAGCAGACGCTATCGACTTTGAGAGCAATGCTGAAGTTGGTGCAGTGTATGCATTCGAGTTTACAGACACTGGTCATTACAAGAGAAAGGAAATCGACGATGAAAAGAAACCAAGATTCCTCAAACTAGGTCAAATCCGTGATGTTAATGTACCTGATCCAATTGTCGATGACATATACTACATGTGGAAACATCAGAATAAAAAATGGGTACTTAGTCCTGTTATAAAAAAGATTGACTGGGAAATGAAGTTTGAATTTGTGAGTCCATACACTCTTGTTGGAAAAGACGACACATTCCGTAAGTCAATCAATGCTAAACCACTAATTGTTAGCCTTGTTCCTGCGATTAACAGCAGGGGAGAAGTTGCAGTTAAACCTTTCCATAAGAACAACTATCTCATTCACAGAAAACAAAGTGTTGAAAAGGACGCTGACACCATTGTCGATTTTATACCCAAGCTTCCAATAGGGCAGAATGCAACTATGATATTTGATATAGTTGTCAGGAAAAGGGAAGAAACCACAAACACTGTTCTAATGAGAGGAATAAATCTCAACTGGAGACCATTAAATGTTGAAGAAGTCAGAGTATTTATTGCTGTTCAAAAGGATTCTAACACAATAAAAAAACAGACGTCAAACCAAAATGTTGTTGTTAACGCAGATATAAATAATTTAACAGAAATAAGAAGTATTAATCTTACTTATCTTGATTTGATTGCTTTCTACTATACAGATAAGGTGTTAAGCAATGAACAGCTTCAAAGCTTAGCAGAAACACTGGCCAGTGAGAATTAAGATAAATATTTTATATTTTGCATTAAAAAGATGACTAGCAGTGTGAAGCTTTATCCTAATATTGATGAAAGTGCAGCAGAAAGTCAACAATTCAGACTGGCGCACATTAGTAATATACAAAAACAACTAGAAGATGAATTAGAAAAATATTCTCGCGCTAGACGTAAGTACTCAACAACTTACAACAGCCTTTCTAATGCCAGCACTGGTTCTACTATCCTTGCATCAGCTGCAGGTGTAACGGGAACAATTCTGTTAGCTACCGGAGTAGGGACTCCAGTTTCTCTAATCCTAGGTGGTGTTGCAGCAGCAGTTGGTGGTTTATCATTTATAGCATCAGCTATAATGAAAAAAATTGTGAAAAAGCTTGAAAAACACGAATCCATTTCCACTCTTGCATCATCAAAATTGTCTAGCCTAAAACTGTCTATCAGTAAAGCACTTGAAGATTCAAAAGTTTCTGACGAAGAATTCAAACAGATACAAACAGACTTTGATGACTACAAAAGTAAGAAAGCAAGTATTCAAACAAAAACACGAGCTGAATATAACAAGCCAATCGATATAGAAGATCTGAAAAAGCAGTTTTTAAAAAAGGGGATTCAAATAGGACGGGAAGAAAAAGTAAAAATAGAATCACTTGTAAAGAGTTAACTATTCGTTTAGACAGTCACATTGCATGTATCAGATATAATTCTAACAGTGAAAGAACATATGAAGTAAAGTTTGTAAATGAGAGAGCGTATTGAGCTTAAGAATGTTGTATAAGAGAAAGGGAGAATGTACGTTCTGGGTTACTGATTCCGACAGACCCGGCATTGGTTCAAAACAACCTTACTTTACTGTATTTTTTTTTTGTATGGATTTATGCAGTATTTTTCTGATTTTGTCGCATGTTTCATTTTAGTAAAAGTTTAGTCCAGAAGCCTATTTTGCGTTAATATTTAGGGTCTGTCGGAATCGGTGAGCCAGAACGTACATTCTCCCTTTCTCTGACGTCATCAAAGACATTTATCAAAAAAATGAAAAAAACGTATGGGGATTTCATACCCAGGAACTCTCATGTCAAATTTCATAAAGATCGGTCCAGTAGTTTAGTCTGAATCGCTCTACACACACACACGCACACACACACGCACATACACCACGACCCTCGTTTCGATTCCCCCTCGATGTTAAAATATTTAGTCAAAACTTGACTAAATATAAAAACACAGACGATTTTTAGGAAAGAGGTGATTTCGTTCAAAAAATACTTTTTTTCCAATTCTAGTATTTTGACATATAGAGAATACTACATGGCTTGCTGTGTCGTACCAGATTTACACGAGTTTTTTTTTTTTTAAATATTGAACTGCGAGCGAAAGCGAGCTGTTCACTATTTGAAAAAGCAACGAGTGTAAATCTGGTACGACACAGCAAGCCATGTAGTATTCTGTTTATCCTACATACTGTACTTACGTGTATTTTACTGAAAATGTCCTGCAGTCGAGGCAGCTAAGTTGAAAACGCTTGTTTTGGAACCTCGATCTCTTCTAAAGCCTCGTGCAATCTATTACGTCAAAGTAAAGAAACGTCACTCTGAAAGTGTGGTGTGACGTGTTAGTTCTAAAAATGTATCGAGGGTATTATTAGCGAGCACAATTTTTGTTTCTATAATGACGTTTGTCTCGGTGACTTTGGCATCATAAGCGGTGGAAAAACAGGTCCCCGCCAGACTTGCTTAACATGACCTCATTTACATGATATACACACGTGTGATTTGAACGATTATCATCTCACGGGTGTCTCTCTCACGTATGTAGGATAAAATTATATATGTCACGGTAGAACCAGCGATCTGGTAGGATCGGCTATCGTACCGGTACAATTGCCGATCGGACTTTGTCCCGGTACAACTGCCGATCCGAGTTTCTACCAGCTTATTTTGGTAGAACACCCGATTTTCATTGTAAAAACATTGATCGACAGTTGTACCGGGACAAAGTCCGATCGGCAATTGTACCGGTATGATAGCCGATCCTACCAGTACAACTGCCGATCGGACTTTGTCCCGGTACAACTGTCGATCAATGTTTCAACAAATGTTCAGCCGTTCAGCGTATGAGAATAGTTCACGACGAGCTAAAATGTCTTGTCACTGTCAACAAATGTTCAGCCGTTCAGCGTATGAGAATAGTTCACGACGAGCTAAAATGTCTTGTCACTGTCAAAAGGAAGCGCATACTTGACTTTTCACTTCTGCAAATGACAACGATGGAAGAGGAACAGAAGGGGAAGTTTTACGAACTGTATGACCAATATGTTGCGCGGTTATCTGAAAAGAACCGCCTTACATTTAGTATTGACCAAGCAAAGTACCAGAAAATTATCTCAGCTCTTAGTTTGGAGAAGGGTGAGCGCTGTGAACTTCAAGTGGTGGCCATTTCAAAGCATGGTGCCATAAGACTTTTAAACTCCATAAAATCGGCAGCCAGAGCGTGTTGTACTGCTTGAGGAATTCTCGTCCAGTGGTCCGGAGGTCTTCTGAAGAACAAATTCAAAGCGGTCGATATGGTGGATTTGCGAAATGTCCACTTCAGCCAGCTTCAAAACGTCGATGTTGAATCACTGAGCGAAATAAGCGTCATCAAAGCATCACGAATTGTCACACACTGGACAGCAAAGGGAAGTTCAGCTTGCTCATGCAGAGGAAAGTGTCACAACAGGAAATGCAAATGCAAGCGAGCAGGCCTTCCTTGTTCAACAAAGTGTCATCCACAATCGACCACTTGCACGAATACGTCATCATAGGTTATGGATTTTAATTTTAAATGATAATGGGAATGCTTTTATATTGGGATAATAAAGGATTTAGATTTTGTTGCAAATGGTGAAATTTGACTGAATGCCCCTCTAAGTACCACTTGGTCAAAATAACTCATCTTTCTAATTTTGTATCCTCACTCAAGATTCATATCCATTATACCATCATAATAGTTCCACTTCACATATGTGACGGTAGAACCAGCGATCTGGTAGGATCGACTATCGTACCGGTACAAATGAAACATTGATCGACAGTTGTACCGGGACAAAGTCCGATCGGCAGTTGTACTGTTAGGATCGGCTATCGTACCGGTACAATTGCCGATCGGACTTTGTCCCGGTACAACTGCCGATCCGAGTTTCTACCAGCCTATTTTGGTAGAACACCCGATTTTCATTGTAAAAACATTGATCGGCAGTTGTACCGGGACAAAGTCCGATCGGCAATTGTACCGGTACGATAGCCGATCCTACCAGATTGCTGGTTCTACCGTGACATATACACAATATTTGACATCGAGGATCCACGCTGGAGCATATAGTTTATATTAGCGAATATAAGGGATGCATAAAAGAAGAAAAATAAAAAAGATGAAGAACGAAATCAAGATAATATTTTGAGAATATTCATGCAAACAGAAAAGCAATCTATATCTATATACGGCTTGTGTGTGTCTGTGTGTTCGCGATGCACGGCCAAAGTTCTCGATGGATCTGCTTCAAATTTGGTGGGCATATTCAGCTAAACCCCGGACACAATCTGGTCGATGAAAATTTTGAACACGTGCTCTAAGCGCGGCGCAGTGAACCGATTTTGGTTTTCCTGTAGATCCATTCCCAGTAACTCTTCCTTATCTTCTCCAGTGTTTTGCGCGTTTGTCTCCCTTCCTTCGTGTGGCGTCAATCCCGTACGGTATTTGCAAGAATACTGAATGAGAAAGAGCTTCTTCAAAATCTGAAGTTTGATCTTCCGATCACAGCTACGGTATCATCCTGAACTCAGGTCAAAATGAGTACGGCTCATTCTCTGAGATAACTGGCGATAGCCGTTGAGCGATGACTGATCAGAATGCTACGGTATGACAAGCAGCTTCAGATATTCCCGTTACTATTTTTAGAAGGTCACTGTCCAGAACGCTTTCCTTCCACCCGTTGTCCTCACTGTAAAAGTGCAAAGGTCGAATCTATTTATAGCCACGCGAAAAATCCACTGTAATCTATCTCTATATATCTATACATATACGGCTTCTGTGTGTGTGTGTGTGTGTGTGTGTGTGTGTGTGTGTGTGTGTGTGTGTGTGTGTGCGTGTGCGTGGGGTGGTGTGGTGTGGTGTGGTGTGGTGTGTGTGTGTGTGTGTGTTTGCATTGCGGTGAACCGCGGTGAATAAATACTCTGTTTCACGATACGAATTACGAAAATAAACACTTTTTTGTTCGGCTCTACTTCTTCACTTCTTTCACTTCCGCAACACAAAAGCAGCGCTTTTCTGCACAGCGCTTTTCTGCACAGCGCTTTTCTGCACAGGTAGTACATCTAAGTATTGCAATTCGTGTACAAAATCCCTCCCATCTTCAAAATATTGCCACTAATATATACTACCCCTCCCATCGTAAATATTCTGCATCAAATTTGGTGGGCATATTCAGGTGGACCCCGGGCACAAACTGGTGGATGACAATTTTCAACACGTGCTCTAAGCCGGCGAACCGCCACGCTGCATACTCTGTCTCGCGATTCACCCGGCGAAGCCGGGGTATTCCTCTAGTATGTGTGGGGTTGGGATAGTACAGAAAGGGGCCAAACAGAAACAAGTCGCGTAAGGCGACATTACTACATTTATTCAAGCTGTGGAACTCACAGAATGAAACTGAACGCAATGCAGTTTTTTTTACAATGACCGTAGTCTGCCGCTTGTGCAAAACGGAGTGAAACTGACGAGCCTGTTTAGCGCGGTAGTGGTTTCGCTGTGCTGCATAGCACGCTTTTCTGTGCTTCTCTTCGTTTTAACTTTCTGAGCGTGTTTTTAATCCAAAAATATCATATCTATATGTTTTTGGAATCAGGAACCGACAAGAAATAAGCTGAAATTGTTTTTAAATCGATTTCGAAAATTTAATTTTGATCATAATTTTTATATTTTTAATTTTCAGAGATTGTTTTTAATCCAAATATAACATATGTATATGTTTTTGGAATCAGAAAATGACGAAGAATAAGATGAAATTGTTTTTGGATCGTTAAATAAAAAAATAATTTTAATTACAAGTTTCCGATTTTTAATGACCAAACTCACTCATTAGTTTTTAAGCCACCAAGCTGAAATGCAATACCATACCCCGGCCTTTGTCAAAGATTGCTTTGCCAAAATTTCAATCAATTTTATTGAAAAATGAGGGTGTGACAGTGCCGCCTCAACTTTTACAAAAAGCCGGATATGACGTCATCAAAGGTATTTATCGAAAAAAATCAAAAACAATCCGGGGATATCATACCCAAGAACTCTCATGTCAAATTTTATAAAGATCGGCCCAGTCTGAATCGCTCTACACACACACACAGACACACACACACACACACACACACACACACATACACCACGACCCTCGTCTTGATTCCCCCCTCTATGTTAAAACATTTAGTCAAAACTTTACTAAATGTAACAAGTCGCGTAAGGCGAAATTACTACATTTAGTCAAGCTGTGGAACTCACAGAATGAAACTGAACGTAGTCCGCCGCTAGTGCAAAAGGCAGTGAAAGTGACGAGCCTGTTTGGCGCGGTAACGATTGCGCTGTGCTTCATAGCACGCTTTACTGTACCTCTCTTCGTTTTAACTTTCTGAGCGTGTTTTTAATCCAAACATATCATATCTATATGTTTTTGGAATCAGAAACCGACAAGGAATAAGATGAAATAGTTTTTGAATCGATTTCGGAAATTTAATTTTGATCATAATTTTTATATTTTTAATTTTCAGAGCTTGTTTTTAATCCAAATATAACATATGTATATGTTTTTGGAATCAGAAAATGACGAAGAATAAGATGAAATTGTTTTTGGATCGTTTAATAAAAAAATAATTTTAATTACAAGTTTCCGATTTTTAATGACCAAACTCACTCATTAGTTTTTAAGCCACCCAGCTGAAATGCAATACCAAACCCCGGCTTTTGTCAAAGATTGCTTTGCCAAAATTTCAATCAATTTAATTGAAAAATGAGGGTGTGACAGTGCCGCCTCAACTTTTACAAAAAGCCGGATATGACGTCATCAAAGGTATTTATCGAAAAAATGGAGAAAAAAAAGACCGGGGATATCATACCCAGGAACTCTCATGTCAAATTTCATAAAGATCGGCCCAGTAGTTTAGTCTGAATCGCTCTACACACACACACAGACAGACACACACACATACACCACGACCCTCGTCATTTAGTCAAAACTTGACTAAATGTAACAAGTCGCGTAAGGCGAAAATACAACATTTAGTCAAGTAGCTGTCGAACTCACAGAATGAAACTGAACGCAATGCAACCCAGCAAGACCGTATACTCGTAGCATCGTCAGTCCACCGCTCATGGCAAAGGCAGTGAAATTGACAAGAAGAGCGGGGTAGTAGTTGCGCTGAGAAGGATAGCACGCTTTTCTGTACCTCTCTTCGTTTTAACTTTCTCAGCGTGTTTTCAATCCAAACATATCATATCTATATGTTTTTGGAATCAGGAACCGACAAGGAATAAGATGAAAGTGTTTTTAAATTGATTTCGAAAATTTAATTTTGATCATAATTTTTATATTTTTAATTTTCAGAGCTTGTTTTTAATCCAAATATAACATATTTATATGTTTTTGGAATCAGAAAATGATGGAGAATAAGATGAACGTAAATTTGGATCGTTTTATAAAAAAATTTTTTTTTTACAATTTTCAGATTTTTAATGACCAAAGTCATCAATTAATTTTTAAGCCACCAAGCTGAAATGCAATACCGAAGTCCGGGCTTCGTCGGAGATTACTTGACCAAACTTTCAACCAATTTGGTAGAAAAATGAGAGCGTGACAGTGCCGCCTCAACTTTCACGAAAAGCCGGATATGACGTCATGAAAGACATTCATCAACAAAATGAAAAAAACCATCTGAGGATATCATACCCAGAAACTCGCATGTCAAATTTCATAAAGATCGGTCCAGTAGTTTAGTCTGAATCGCTCTACACACACACACACAGACAGACAGACAGACAGACACACACACACACATACACCACGACCCTCGTCTTGATTCCCCCCTCTATGTTAAAACATTTAGTCAAAACTTGACTAAATGTAAAAAGGAGAAAACGATGAATGTACAATGTCAAAGGGAGAAGAAGAGGAACAAGAAAACACGGAAGACATTGCCCGCCAATCTTTGGGAAGGATGATGGTACTAAAACTTGGTGCACAGAACACACACACACTCACACACACACATACGCACACACACACATACACACATACACACATACACACACACACACGCTAGCACTAACACTGACAAAAAAAAACCACACGCTGACACACACACACACACACACACACACATATACATACACGCACACGCACACACACACACACACACACACACACACACACACACACAGGCATAAGGTTAATGCATTTTGTTGTTGGGGAAAATGCCACTAACTTGATTTCACAAAACTAATGAGGCATGATTTATAAGTAAAAGCAAACACAACATACGTGAGAGAAGGTAGGAAGTACAAAATACTAAGGCAGCAGAATGATATAATGGTGTAACATCAGAATTTTAAAATGAATATCTAGAGGTGGTTCCAGTTGTCAATACACAAACTAGAAAAGATGTTGAGGTGTTTGAGCGAAAGCATCCAAATGGGGGTAAACAAGGTTGACAAAGTACTGTTGCTATTTGCAGAGTGTGTAGGACGACCAGTGGGAAAGTGACATGACCCGAACTCTCCAAATAACGAGTGGTTCAACAAGGAATGCCACTTGAAAAACGGGTGAAGCACGACGTACGCTAATTGAATCCCTTTCACATATCATCGGAGACCAGGAAAATAAATAAATGTTGATCGACACAGGCGCTCGGAATATACATCTCTGCTAGAGGTCAAGACAAATATCCGCCAATTTTTTTTTTCGTTCCGCCGAAAAAATAAACGGGGGAGGCAAAAATGGTTCTGAAAACTGAATTTAATGGCAAACTTGGAGCTCAGATGACACCAAATTGCACAATTTGGGTTCCTTGGAGATTTTTTCCCCCAGACCCCCCTAGTAATACGGCTAGGTGCTTTGTGCCGTCGACTTTCATTTTACTTTCAAAATGTCAGCCTTTTTTACTTTTTTAAATTCCCATGCCTGGAAAATACAAACGGCCGGTGCTTCAGACGCTATTTAATTTGTATAACGCGGAACCAGCCTCATTGCACCTGAGAGAACCAAGCATGAAAACCAACAAGCGAATTTCATCATCAAAATACGTGCTGTTTAAAATATCGATGTGTCCTGTATAGAATGGCTAACGGAGGACGTTGTAAATTATTTAACATAAATCACAGCAACCTTTACATAATGCCTAAGAAGAAAAGTTGTTCAAGACGATCAGTACTATCTTGTTTCAAAAGGGTTAAGTGCTATCCCTAATCGTTTCTGCTCCCCCCTCGCAAAGTTTTGAGTGATACGACCAAAAAAAGAGTAACTTGGAACCCCGAGCGAGCCTCAGTAACGCATAACACTGACCTCTCTATTGTGTGCAAGTTTTCTATACACCTGTCACGTTCCGTTTCACTGCATTCCTCGCTCAGGTTCTGTCCCATTCCAACCGGACACCCCTAGGAGGTTCGGGTGCTTCGCACCCTCAACTAATGTACCCCTACCACAATTTGGAACCTCCCCCCCCCCCCCCTCACCCAACTTAGGTCCGGCCCTGGAATGTGAGAGCTTATCTCATGATTTGCGAAAATGTACGTGTACAGGGCTCAAACTGCGAAAGCTGAAAACAAGTAGTTTTAACAGAAAAATAATAGTACAGGCACGGTTGGCCTAGTGTTAAGGCGTCCGACCCGTGATCGGGAGGTCGTGGGTTCGAACCCCGGCCGGGTCATACCTAAGACTTTAAAATTGGCAATCTAGTGGCTGCTCCGCCTGGCGTCTGGCATTATGGGGTTAGTGCTAGGACTGGTTGGTCCGGTGTCAGAATAATGTGACTGGGTGAGACATGAAGCCTGTGCTGCGACTTCTGTCTTGTGTGTGGCACACGTTATATGTCAAAGCAGCACCGCCCTGATATGGCCCTTCGTGGTCGGCTGGGCGTTAAGCAAACAAACAAACAAACAGAAAATAGTACCAACCCTTCTAACCAACTTAAAAAAAAGTTGTTACAACCGTCCTCCATATGCCTGTATCTCACTGTGCGTGATTTGTGCATCATCTCTTGTCACTTCAAGTGTCCAACAGCAGCAACGTTTGTTTGAGTAACGACACTGAAGGGTCGGCAAAGCGGATGTCATCTTTCAAGATTTGTTTACCCAATTTTTCTTCTTCTTCTTTGTTCATGGGCTTAGACTCCCACGTTCACTCATGTTTTTAGCACGAGTGGAATTTTACGTGTATGACCGTTTTTACCCCGCCATTCAGGCAGCATACGCCGATGTCGGGGGAGGCATGCTGGGTATTTTCGTGTTTCTATAACCCACCGAACCCTGACATGGATTACAGGATCTTTTCCTTGCGCACTTGGTCTTGTGCTTGCGTGTACACACGAAGGGGGTTAAGTCACTTGCAGGTCTGCACATAAGTTGACCCTGGAGATCGGAAAAATCTCCACTCTTAACCCACCAGGCGGCAGCGACCGGGATTCGAAGTGGTATATCTAATTAGAGAAGTTACTTTTAATAATGCGTGCTCTGTCCTATCGAACTCCTTTCACTCTAATTCAATACACTCCACACACAGAATTTGGAGGATACAGACTTATAATTAAATTTTATCCTCACAAAAAGCAATTCACAATCTTCACATCAATAACAGAAATACAACTTTCCACTCACAACGCACAGTTCACATACTAATATTGTAATCACTTTATACACGTGATTACATAGTATAGCAATCTTTCTTATCCATACTATCTTAATATTATGTTATTACGTTATAATCTTTTAGTGGCCACAAGAGATCGAGGATGTTGACAGACACTCACCAATTCGTAGTTCTCATTCCTGCAGTCCTTTACACACTCTTGTGCAATTGTAATCCTTGCCGATACCGTTATCCATATCTCAAGTTCTTCCTCGAGGAAACACTCCTTCGCACTTATCGAAAAGCACCGGTTCGTTTCACACTCCAGTGTTGATGGGGACTCCACCGTCCTTCCACCTTCGCCGATGTGGATTCTTGTCCTGACATCGTCACGAATTCATCTCCAGTGTGGGTACCAACCCCCGGACACCATCATGGAAACTCCTAAAGAATAACCCAAGTCTTAATATAACATTCTCTTAAACCATCTCTTCTTTCTAAACAGTCGTGTATCATCTCTCTCGTTCATTCTTCCCTTTCTCTCCCTCTTGGTCATATTTACTAAATACCTAACGTAATCCAACATAATAATTATCACACTTCCATTCTCCATTCACATTCCAAACTAAACATTACACACGTACTTCTGACATCATTTCATGTATGTCATTCCGTCCACAATCAATATCCAAGCTATACTTGACCCATGGATCACTTAATCCATTATTGACACCACCATACATAGCATCACATCTTAACATAACATAAATGTGTAACAATAACATTTATGTTCATGAAATTGTTTGTTTGTTTGTTTGTTTTGCTTAACGCCCAGCCGACCACGAAGGGCCATATCAGGGCGGTGCTGCTTTGACATACATGTATATAGCTATTCTGATAGACACGTGGGGGAATTCGGGGGCTGTGATTGGATGGTCTCACACATCCCTTTTCCGATCATCAAAGCATAACGATACAAAAGTTGGCCATTTTTGCCGATATCCAAACGATATCGGCAATAACAAAGACGCGTGGTTCCGGTTTCTTCCACGTGTATAAAGTACACGCATACCTCGCCAGGTTTGTTTCTGTCACTCTGTGACTAGTCGACAGACGATGCCATTTGCTTTCAGTGTGTGTTTTTGTTGTTGGTTACTGTACATGACATAGGCCCTACATTACGTGTAAAATCCAGTTCTTTAACAGGCAACAAACCTTGCAAATTTCCAGAAGCTGCAATCTGAAGCGACCTATCTCGGATTCTAGCAGACGATCTCTCCAATGTTTAACACAAAATCAGCAAACTCTTCTGTCACATAGAACGTCCATTGTATAGTGCAATGTTGAAATGAAGTTACCGGTCTGAAACATTTCGTCGTTTCTTCTGAGACAATCCTTGTTCTCTTATCATCTACAGATTTACCGCTGTCTTCACCACGCGAATTCCCAACAGAAGTCAGACTTTCGAACATACAATCTACGTAGGCAAGCATGATACGTCATGACGTCATATGATTCCTAACATATTGACGTAATGCTAAGCATCCGGTTATCTCGAGTTGTCTCCGTAATACATGTCCGGGTTTTTTTCAATGTTCGGTTATTTCCGTGGCTTCATGCGGAAAAGGAACCGTCGTCTGCAATCAACGACATGGACCATTCTGGTACTTGTCGCTGACAAAAACATGATTCTAACACAGAATTTAATGTCAGAATAGCTATATAAACGCTATTGTGTTTTCAGCGTAGCAATAGGGTCCGATATTTAGACTCGAACAAGTATAATGCGACTCGTCTTCGACTCGTCGGCATTATACTTGTCTCGTCTAAATATCGGGCCCTATTGCTACGCTGAAAACACAATAGCTGTTAATAACGTGCGCCACACACAAGACAGAAGTCGCAGCACAGGCTTCAGTTCATGAAATTACCCAACAAAAACGTAATACAAGCTCAACGAGAATCCTCTTAAAAACGTTACACTAGAATTTAGTGCACTTTGCATACACTAACATTCACATTCCAGCTATGTATTCAAGCTTCAATATTATACAACTTGGTGTGAAACTCATGCATCCGCACCGAATATGCATACCAGCGCTCATTGGTTAAAATAATAACAGGATATTCGATGATTACTTTCCCGTGGGTAGCTTCCCTTTTCTGCACAATATTTACATATGTTTTAGACCAATGAGCGCTGGTATGCATATTCGGTGCGGATGCATGAGTTTGACACCAAGTGGAAGTTAGCGGCTCGCAAACGAAGATTCGTCCAAATGATGGTTAATAACAACCTGCAGCGGACGGAAGCTGAAAATTAAAGGTACATACAGTTCAAACAATCATTCAACTGTATTTATTTGACCTTACACAGACTGTAGGAAGAGGCAAACCGTCTTGAACAATATTTTTTCCCCAGGAAGCGACTCCAAGAACACAGAAGACTCGAAGGTGAGTGACGTACCTTGTAGTCTTTCTGTGATAGTAGTAGTCCAGTGGACGATACCTTCCGCCTGTGGTTTGATACGCTGCAACTCTCTCGGTCTCGAAACCAGCCATATTACTCAAACTCGTAAACACAATTCTGTTAAGCCAGGGCTATTTCCTCGTGAATCACACGAAACCCGTGATATCCGCTTCTAACCTGTCCACGGCTACGCATCAACAATCCATTCTTTAGGGAGGTTAAAATCACGACGTGTTTACAAAGCTCAACCTATCTCCAAATACCCAACTCACATCTTTGTGACACTCACGACCTCCCGATTAGGAGGCCGACGTCTTACCATCTCGCCACTGCGCCCGTCATACCCAATTCGAATTCATTGTTAGAGGCGTATTTATCAGAATGCTGTCCCAGCGAGGCGGTGACCTACTCCAAGAACGAAATACAACCATCAATTTCCATCAAATCATGTCAGAAGCAATAGAGTCATATGTTTCCAAACCATATTTGGCCAATTTTTGTCCTTGCCCAATACTATGCCATTTTCATTTGCTGAAAATCAGCGGATTGAAAGCAGCCACTCTGTGAAATGTTTCTTTTGACGAAAAACACACTTTCCTTTCTAGTATACTACGAGTAAAGAGGGCAAGCAAAGTGCATTGGTGAAAATAAGTCACGCACATGTTTATACAGGCAGTGTCCGTTTTGGTTTTAAATGTTGTGTCGTCAATAAATTTGACCGGGTCACAAACTGCTGTTCAGTCGAGGCATCGTACTGTAGCGGAAGTACTCGACACAGAAACCCACTCCTGGATGCATGCTAACAATAATGTTTGAATGAACTTCCTTATAGGGCCATGGTTTTTGTACACTTCACTGCGAAACAAAGAGAGCGTTGGTTACCAAATGTTTGCCGGAATTGCACTGTGAAACTCAGAACTGAACATGGTGTTGTATTGCACTGTGAAACTCAGAACTGAACAAGGTGTTCTTTATTATTTGTGTGCTTGGACCGATTAAAAGTTGTTGTTTTTTTTTTTTTTTTTTTACATTTAGTCAAGTTTTGACTAAATGTTTTAACATAGATTGGGAACCGAGACGAGGGTGAGGTGTATATATGTGTGTGTTTGTGTTTGTGTGTGTGTGTGTGTGTGTGTGTGTGTGTGAGTGTGAGTGTGTGTGAGTGTGTGTGTGTGTGTGTGTGTGAGTTTGCGTGTGTGTGTGTGTCTGTATGAGTGTGTGTATGTGTGTGTGTGTGCGTATGTGTGTGTGTGTGTGTGTGTGTGTGTGTGTGTGTGTGTGTGTATGAGTGTGTGTGTGCGTATGTGTGTGTGTGTGTGTGTGTGTGTGTGTGTGTGTGTGTGTGTGTAGATCGATTTAGAAGAAACTACTGGACCGATCTTCATAAAACTTCACATGAGAATTCCTAAGATTGATCTCTCCAAAGAATATTTAAAAAAATGTTTTTAATAAATGTCTGTGATGACGTCATATCCGGCTTTGTGTGGAAGTTGAGACATGCTTTGTCCGATGAAAATAGAGGTTAGAGGATACTACCTTAAGTCGATGTTTAACTAGAGTTGCCTCATTAGCCTAGCGACCATTTAGACAATCTTCACGCGTCTAGCGGTATCACGCAGTGCGCTGAAACAGAGAGTCTGCTATCTCTTCCTCCCCTCTCCCAACCCAGCTTCGAAAATTAATGGTCCATAGACTATTATACGTTGTTGATCGAATAATTACATGAGATGATACGTAGTCCATATACCCTCGGTTTTAACGCTGTGAATGCTTGACCAAAAAATCGTGTTGTACAACCTCAAATCTTTGCAAGGGAGGGACGGGTTGGGCATTTCATTATTACAACGACAACGTATGAGGCAACTCCAGTTAAACATCGACTTAAGGTTAGTCATGTCCAACTTCTTTTTTGTGTGACTTTTGGGTAAATCGAATTATTACCACTTTCAAATAAATTTGTTTGCTTTGAATACTGAGTAACAGCTACCGTAATCCATTACTGTGAACACCATCATCCAGCGATTGAACAACCACCACTACAAAAAGTACAGCCTTACTTACTGAGTTGAGTGCTGCCCGAACAAGAACGACAACGATGAAAGAACGGAAAGAACGACGGACACATTAACAGCATCAATAACAACTCATGACTAAAATAAAAAATAAAAACACATCAAAAACCACAACCAAAAACAGAAATTAACACACACACAAAATGTCAAACCTGGCTAAACAAATGGGATACCCTTAGTACATGATGCATTAAACAGCAGTGACGACAGCAACGGCCCCAGCGACATACACCACTCAGCAGAAACGCTCAACAACGGCAACCCCTATCACTATCATAACAACCACATGAAAGAACAGAAATAACGACAGAAACATCAACAGCAGCAATAACAACTGCTGACTAAATTGAAATTAAAGCACACCACAAACCATAGCCAAAGACAAAACATTAACACACACACACTAAGTGCAAACATGGCTAAATAAATGGAATACCTTTGGCACATTAAACAACAGCAACGACAGCCCCAGCGCAGCAGAAACACTCAACAACTACAAGTACAACCCCTATCACTATCATAACCACATGAAAGAACAGAAATAACGACGAAAACATCAACCCCAGCAATAATAACCGTTGACTAAAAACAAAACAAGTCGCGTGAAGCGATATAAAAACATTTAGCCAAGCTGTCGGCATGAAAGGAACAGATTAACACCAACAAAACAGTCATCGCCGAGACTATATATTAAGATAGTCTCGACTAACCACACGGTCACGCTCGTCTCCATGTAGCGCGCAAACGCAGTACCACGGCTTATTTTCTAATTTCTTATTATCTTTAATTCTGAGCACGTTTTTATAGTAAATATGACATATGTACAAGTTTTTGAAATCAGGAGAAATGGTAAAATACGATGCAATCATTTCTAAATGTGCTAGTGAAAAATCGATTTTAATGACAACTTTAATGAGCAAACTAATTAACTAAATTTTACGCTGCCGAGCTGATATTCAATCCCATAGTTCGGACTTCGTCGAAAATTGCTTGACCAAAATTTCAATTAATTTGATTGAAAAATGAGGGCATGACAGTGCGGCCTTAACTTTCACAAAAAGCCGGATATGACGTCATCAAAGACATTTATCAAAAAAATTAAAACAACAGTATGGGGATATTATACCTAGAAACTCTCATGTGAAATTTCATGATGATCGGTCCAGTAGTTTTCTCTGAATCGATGTAGAAATGCTTATTTTTGAATGTTTATGTATGTTTTATTACGGACACAAAAGCTCAGCAATGCAATTTCTCTTTTAGAGATTAATAAAGTTATTGTATTGTATTGTATTGTATTGTATACATACATACATACATACATACATACAAACATACATACATACATACATACAAACATACATACATACATACATACATACATACATACGTACATACATACATACATACATACATACATACATACATACATACATACATACATACATACATACATACATACATACATACATACATACATACATACATACATACATACATACATACATACATACATACATACATACACACACACATACACCACGACCCTCATCTCGATTCCCCGTCTATGTTGAAACATTTAGTCAAAACTTGACTAAATGTAAAAAGGTAAGAAAAAACCCATCAAAAACCACCACCAAAGAAAAGAAATGGACACCCAAAAAACTTCAAACCTGGCACACCTTTCGAAACAAATGTCACCCAGCTCACACCGTCTTTCAACCAGAACTACCCTTGTTTAAAAGTTTAAATCGGAAAGGTTACAGCACGTAGACAACACAGGAGTAACCAAATGGGAAATAGCTCAGTCGGTAAAGCCGACGGCGTTCAGTGTCGCTATCGGCTTGGGTTCGATCCCCACGTTCGGCGAGGGATTTATTTCCCAGAATCCACTTTTTGCAGATTCTCTTCGGTGTCCGAACACCCCCGTGTGCACACAATCATGCGCTCGATAAAGATTTCAAGTCCACAGCGAAAGTCTCAGGGTTTGGACATACGAATACACGCATGCAGGAAACAGTGGGAAAAAAATGGGTAGCGCCGTACTGTTTGGTAGCTCGCCTTTCCAAGTCAGAAAGCATTTCGAATTTCCACGAAGGTAACCTCACTGGACTATATAGTACGTAAATGATTATCTTTATCCTAACTGAGGAGAGAGCTATTGAAAATGTCTGATGACGATCGTGGGTCTTTTCCCTTTAACCTCGGTAGTGTTTTGTCATACTGTGCAACGTGCAAGTGACAGAACATGTCAGCATCAACCTGTCAGCAAACAAACGGTATTACAACATATGATTACAAAAATGATATCCAGCAGGTTGTAAATCTGGTCTGAACTAAACGCACACGCACGCACGCTGGTGTTTCCGGAACATAGTAGGCCTATCCGGGACAGACTGCATGGTGTGTGTGTGTGTGTCAGTGTGTGTGTGTCAGTGTGTGTGTGCGTGTGTGTGTGTGCGTGTGTGTGTCCGTGTGTGTCCGTGCGTGCGTGTGTGTGTGTTTGTGTGCGTGTGTGTGTGTGTGTGTCAGTGTGTGTGTGTGTGTGTGTGTGTCAGTGTGTGTGTCTGTCTCTGCCTGTGTGTATATATTGCGTGAGTGTTTGTCTGGCTCTGCCTCTCTGTGTGTGTGTGTGTGCGTGTGTGCCCGACCACGAACTAAGGCATTCACATGAAATATTTTCTTTTTAATTTCTGATAGCTTATTTAGACTATTCTTACATTGAACGAAGTTTTAAGCCAAAATGAAAAATAAACGGGTTATGTTGCATCTTAGAAGAGGTAGCGAGAGAATGTGAATCCCAACGTTAGTCCCCCAGTAAATGATAAGCCCGACCTGTTTCGAGAAGGTACGACTTTCATCTGCGGCCTCTCTGTAGATAGCATTCTTATAAAAAGTATTGTCATTATAACTTTATGCCAAGTTTCGTATCATAACAGGCGAAAGTACGGTAGCTATGATTCATCTTAGAAAGGCGACTTATGTCAAATGCGATAGTGTTCGACAGAAACTAAGAAAACGCCCGACCAATTTCCAAAGCGTCCGACCTGGAATGACGACACTTATGTCTAAATGTTCAACTTTCAGAATTGTAATCTTGCAATCATAGTTTTTTCTCCAAGTTTAATGTCATTTAATTGAAAATGACAAGTGCTAAAATGCATCTGCTTAGAGCAAGCGGCACGTCGGACATCTGTCAAATCCGATGGACTGCGTCAGTGACTACTAAGCGTCCGACCGGTTCGGTGAGGGCCCGACGGCCTTGATATGGGACACTCTCATATAATTTATTTTCTAATATTCTGGCTGTCAGCAAATGATGACAGACTTGTCGAGAAAAAAGATGAGCCGTCAAGCAAATGTTGATTTCATCCTCGAGACATATCGGTTATCTTTCGCTAGCTGTCAGCATATAATGAGATAACGGTTTTATTACCGGATACAATAAAATGTAATTCAAAGCGATTAAAAAAAACAAGTCGCGTAAGGCGAAAATACAATATTTAGTCAAGTAGCTGTCGAACTCACAGAATGAAACTGAACGCAATGCCATTTTTCAGCAAGACCGTATACTCGTAGCATCGTCAGTCCACCGCTCATGGCAAAGGCAGTGAAATTGACAAGAAGAGCGGGGTAGTAGTTGCGCTAAGAAGGATAGCACGCTTTTCTGTACCTCTCTTTGTTTTAACTTTCTGAGCGTGTTTTTAATCCAAACATATCATATCTATATGTTTTTGGAATCAGGAACCGACAAGGAATAAGATGAAAGTGTTTTTAAATTGATTTGGACAATTTAATTTTGATAATAATTTTTATATATTTAATTTTCAGAGCTTGTTTTTAATCCGAATATAACATATTTATATGTTTTTGGAATCAGCAAATGATGGAGAATAAGATAAACGTAAATTTAGATCGTTTTATAAATTTTTATTTTTTTTTACAATTTTCCGATTTTTAATGACCAAAGTCATTAATTAATTTTTAAGCCACCAAGCTGAAATGCAATACCGAAGTCCGGGCTTCGTCGAAGATTACTTGACCAAAATTTGAACCAATTTGGTTGAAAAATGAGGGCGTGACAGTGCCGCCTCAACTTTCACGAAAAGCCGGATATGACGTCATCAAAGACATTTATCAAAAAAATGAAAAAAACGTTCGGGGATTTCATACCCAGGAACTCTCATGTCAAATTTCATAAAGATCGGTCCAGTAGTTTAGTCTGAATCGCTCTACACACACACACACACACACACACAGACACACACACACACGCACATACACCACGACCCTCGTTTCGATTCCCCCTCGATGTTAAAATATTTAGTCAAAACTTGACTAAATATAAAAATGGAACAGCCGCACTACGGACTCTGACTGCTCTGATTTTGTGCTATGCCTGTCAGTCGCAGCATTTACGTATCCTGACTAAAGCCAATCACTCACCAGACGGGATGTTGTGCGACACGCAATAGACGAATACACACACATGTACACACACACACACACAGGTACACACACAGGTACACACACACACACACACACACACACACACACACACACACACACGCACACACACAAACACAGTTATACACCGCGAATGAATAACAACTTATTTAACGCCAAAAATAAGAAAACAACAGAGCAACAACAACAACAAATAAATAAAAGGCCGCTAGACACACAATGATGACTGAATGGGACAATGAAGAATGAGGTCATCTTCAACTTTAGTGTGTTAAATTCATAGCTCAGAATTCAGAGGCATCTAAGCCTCCAAATTTGCAGAACCTGCACTTCTAGTAAAACAAGTCATTTTAGATCCTTTTGAAGTCACGGAATGAACTGTACTTTTTGTGAACGATTGCATTTCGTTTACATGCGTCAAAGACGGAATTATCCGCGAATTGCGACAGGGGACGCAACTCTGTCGTGTAAATGATGTCCCTTGATTGAAAACGTAAGCTTTTTGACGTCATTTTCGTCGATCAAACAACCAAATTAATTAATTATGCTTAAGTTTGGAGCTCAATCCGTCAATAAATTTCACGACAAATGTTCTTTGGCTTGTTTACAGGGACTTGTATGAAAATAAAAAATAAAGTAAAGAATGCCACTGAATTCTGAGCTATTAATTTAACACACTAAAGTTCAAGATTACCAAGAATGCTACTTAACAATGCTTTACAATGACTCCAACCGGCCTCGCCGACTCACCTTTATCCAATTGTGAACATGCCTGGTCGGGTCAGCTCAGTTGTGGAAATATCCCGTCTTTAGCGTTGTCACCTTTACTGGCCGTTCGGTTCGGCCATTCCACACCTCTCCTGAATTGTTGACGCAAACATCAACTAGTAAGGCCTCTCCTGAATTGTTGACGTAAATATCAACTAGTAAGGCCTCTCCTGAATTGTTGACGTAAACATCAACTAGTAAGGCCTCTCCAAAATGTGTACTTTCAGTGTTTGTCCCGTGGAGAGTAAAGGCGCACGTATTAGTGGTTCCGATTGGCAGTGTGTCGTCTGCGTAGCTGAGCGGTGATAGTGCCTGTTGTGGCGGACATCTTGAACACACGGCCAGTACCGTGTAACTGGCCTTGATACGGAACGATCATCTGAAAGAGGGAAATCCAAACGCAATCCGCCTTGTTCGATTCTATGGGCTTGGACGATAGAGAAAAATAAGAAAAGCAAAAGCTGGAGTCCAGTCTGGACGAAACTGCTATCAAGAACGCAGAATTGATTTTTTCTGATGGTTTTTTTTGTTTTGTTTTTTGCTGTAAGCGCCGTGTTGAGCTAAAACTGAAGTTGCGGCACAATTTCGCTTCTCGCACATCTGATGCTTGTTGACATGCATCAACGAAGGGGCCTCACTCTGGAAGAGTTTCCTGCTCCGATAAACATGGCGCTTACGGCAAAAAAACAAAACTCAGAACAAATCAATTCTGCGTTCTGGACTCCAGCTTTTGCTTTTCTTATTTTTCTCTATCGTCCAAGCCCATAAAATCGAACAAAGCGGATTGCGTTTGGATTTCCCTCTTTCAGATGACTGAGATTACCCCCCTTGGATCGTTCCGTATCAAGGCCAGTTACACGATACTGGCCGTGTGTTCAAGATGTAGTGGCGGAGTCCAGAGGGCGGAAGCGTGCGCATCACTGAGCGAATCGGTCCGACACTGAATAAACAATAGTAGCCAGTGAGTTTGTAGAACCCGAGATTTACATTGAGTATAATATGCTTGTGGTACAACGGAGCCTTGATATTGTCACTCGGAATTTCAAAGCTACGGGTCCGGCACACCCCAGACACATAAAAACAATAGCAGCCAGTATGATTGTGAACGGAACTTTGATAATACATGAGCTTTGAAATCAGTGTCACTGGCGATTTGGAAACTACCAATCACACCTCCGAGACATAAAAACAATAGAAGCCAGTATGATTCTAGAATGGTGCTTTGATAATTCTAGAGCTTCGAAAGTGTCACCGTCTGGCGGTTTAAAACCTACCGAATAATAAAAAAAATCTCACCCGGGGCGACGTACAGACAAACAAACAAAATCGACAGAGAGGAAATGACCCAGCAGTGTGGAGGGGGTATAAAACAGAGAAACAGGAAAGGGGGCACAGGTAGCTCGGGTGGTAGAGCACTGGACTTGTGATCCTAGGGCCGCGGGTTCGAATCCAAGCGGGGAAAGACACGGGTCACTTTATGTGCAGAGTCACAGACGGTACCCATGTCCCACCCCCGCGTCGTGAAAACCGCTAATTTAACGAACGGATCCTCGTCCTCGCTTTGTGATTTAGGCAAAGAGGTTTGTGCGTTTTAATATTTAAATGACCTTCATTTTGGTTGTGCCCCTCAGTGATCTGAGCTGCTTTAAGAGCTTTCCCCGTTTCAACTAGGGACTGTAGGGCAACTTTGAATCAGGTACCCCTTTTTTGCTGTGGCACAGCGAGCTACCGCAGAGCTATGTTTAGACTGCTAACTGGAAAAACCGGGAAACTTGACTAGTTAATTTGCTTGAAGGTCAACAACTCTGTTTAGCGATTGGTTATTTCATGGACACGACGACCACCGACCACCGACCTGCTATAACTCGCCAATGAAAGGAATGTCCTCATAACAAATTAATCAAATTCATTTGGTGAAGACTGCAATCTCGGACCAATCACATGGGACACTGTCCCACCGGGTCATCGTTTTCATCTGACGTAAATTGCATTACAAAAAACAACACCGCACGTACATGGCAACTAAGCCTTTAAAAACATGTATTGTATGTTTATTTCTTACAAGTAACTTTTTTTCTTTCTAAAAAAGGATAAAATTCCAGAGCCGTCTGTTAAAAATTAACAAACGACAGAAAATGTTTAAAAAAATATGCCTTGTAGGCAATGTACAGTGTACCCATTTGTACGCCTAGGTTGACTCGCCGTGTGACTTCAACACAAAATATTGACAACACATATAGGCTTACATGCATGGAAACAGCACGTGGAAGCAGAACAATTGTAACTCGTGGAAACCACGCGCTGAAGCAGACCAGTTGATACTCGTGGTCGTGGTTACGATTGATTATCGGAGGTCGATTTGGACAGAACCACACATTTGTTCAAAGAAATTGTTTAAATATTTATGCGGCCTGCTGTAAAGGTATCGTTTTGTAAATCAATAATCAAAGTAAAAACCGGAAAAGACTGAGAAAGGTTAGTTGTGGAGACTGTGTGTGTGTGTGTGTGTGTGTGTGTGTGTGTGTGTGTGTGTGTGTGTGTGTGTGTGTTTGTGACTGACTGACTGACTAACTGACTGTGTGCGTGTATGTGTGTGTGTCTGTGTGTGTGTGTGTGTGTATGTGACGGACTGACCGTATGTGTGTGTGTGTGCGTGTCAGTGTGTGTGTGTGTGTGTGTGACGGACTGACCGTGTGTGTGTGTGTGTGTGTGTGTGTGTGTGTGTGTGTGTCTTTGACACTGTGTGTGCGTGTGTGTGTGCGTATGTTTGTGGTCGGATGCAGGATTTTCTCAAAACTATGTATTTGGACCTACCGCCTTTTGGCTTTTGACGGCAGTGATGGTCTCTGTAATAGGGACCAACACTTTTGGTGTTTTGGTTTTTCCGTCGGTTGCTTTTCAGCTCTTCTGACGCTTTTCCCTGTCCTTTGAACGGGTAGAGTCCTGCTTTCATGCGTTAATGCAATGCCAGTGTCAACATTGACTATGGGGACACGTGGAAACAAAACAATAAAGAGAACAGAAAAAAACTTTGGTTCGGACACGAGATCAAGCTAGATCAGGTAGATGCGACAGAAACGCTGTGTGTGTGTGTGTGTGTGTGTGTGTGTGTGTGTGTGTGTGTGTGTGTGTGTGCATATGTGTGTGTGTGTGTGTGTGTGTGTGTGTGTGAGTGTGTGTGTGTGTGTGTGTGCGTGCGTAGGCGCGCCCGTGGGTGTGCGCGTGTGTGTGTGTGTGTGTGCGTGTGCGTGTGCGTGTGTGTGTATAATACAGCCCACCCTGTTCGGAAGGATTTTGAAGAAGAAAGTTAGGATTGGAAATTGACGAAAAGAATTGGAACTTAGCAGCCACTGTCACTAGTGAAGTACGATTACGTGTACATGTACTGCATTGGAAAATATTGCAAAACATTGATCCAACTAATATTTTATTGTGTAAAATGAAAGTGAAGGCTGATAAAAAAAAAACCTGTACATATTGTGAGAATGAACGTAATGTATTGGAGCATTTTTCTTTT
>NC_090255.1:19285605-19453105 GCF_037325665.1 Littorina saxatilis | reverse complement strand
TTCGTAATATGGTTTTCTCTGGTCCACGTAAGTTCTGGAGAATAACCCCAATATTCTCTCGTGTGCACACATGATTATGTTCGCGTCCTCACACTCGTATGAACACAATGTCATGTTCGCAGGTTCAAAAGTCAGACTAAACGTAAGACAAACTTGTAACATCTTTTTATGTTATTCGTGTTATAATATGTAATGACAAGATTAGCATATTTCTCATCTTCTTTTTACATTTAGTCAAGTTTTGACTAAATGTTTTAACATAGAGGGGGAATCGAGACGAGGGTCGTGGTGTATATGTGTGTGTGTGTGTGTGTGTGTGTGTGTGTGTGTCTGTGTCTGTGTCTGTGTCTGTGTGTCTGTCTGTGTGTGTGTGTGTGTGTGTAGAGCGATTCAGACTAAACTACTGGACCGATCTTTATGAAATTTGACATGAGAGTTCCTGGGAATGATATCCCCGGACGTTTATCTTTTTTGCGATAAATGTCTTTGATGACGTCGTATCCGGCTTTTTGTAAAAGTTGAGGCGGCACTGTCACACCCTCATTTTTCAATCAAATTGATTGAAATTTTGGCCAAGCAATCTTCGACGAAGGCCGGACTTCGGTATTGCATTTCAGTTTGGTGGCTTAAAAATTAATTAATGACTTTGGTCATTAAAAATCTGAAAATTGTAAAAAAAAAACAATTTTTATAAAACGATCCAAATTTACGTTCATCTTATTTTTTATTATTTTCTGATTCCCAAAAACATATAAATATGTTAATTTGGATTAAAAACAAGCTCTGAAAATTAAAAAAATTAAAAATTATGATCAAAATTAAATTTCCAAAATCGTTTCAAAAACTATTTCATATTATTCCTTGTCGGTTCCTGATTTCAAAAACATATAGATATGATATGTTTGGATTAAAAACACGCTCAGAAAGTTAAAAGGAAGAGAGGTACAGAAAAGCGTGCTATGAAGCACAGCGCAACCGCTACCGCTCCAAACACTGAGGCTCGTCACTTTCACTGCCTTTTGCACTAGCGGTGGACTACGTTCAGTTTCATTCTGTGAGTTCCGCAGCTTGACTAAATGTAGTAATTTTGCCTTACGCGACTTGTTTCTTTGTCTCTTTTGCATATGATTTCAGCAATGAACAAGATTATAGATTAAATGTTACATAGGCTACATAAGCACTCGATACAAGTGCTGAGAAGGGGCGGAACAGTTAAGCCAGAGGGGGGGGGGGGGGGGGGGAGTTACAACCTGGGGTCCAGCGAAGCCCCCCTGAAGCTGAAGAATGTTAGCTATTTTATAAACTGTTTGTGGCTTATACTTGATTTTAAACATGATCAACTGGTGTCAAGAAGCCACTCATTATTACACCCCCGGTATAGGGGTGTGTATAGGTTTCGGTCGATGTGTTTGTGTGTTTGTTTGTTTGTTTGTTTGTTTGTTTGTTTGTTGTGGGGGTGTTTTTCCTACCTCGTAGGAATTTCTTGTTTCTTTTAAAGTTAGTATTAAATAATGACAATTTACAGACAGAAAATGTTTTTTGGTTTTTTTTTCACTTTCAGACAGAAAAAAACAGGTTTTTTCTTTTTTGGACACCCGGGGGGGGGGGGGGGGTCCGGTCCGGAAACCCTGTCACCCCCCTCCCCCCCCCCCCCTCCCCCCCCTCCTCCCCCCTAATCCGCCCCTGCTGTGTATATCATTGCACTCAAGCTAGCAGACCAAAGCACCCCTACAGGAGGAGAACACGTAGGACAAACTTGTACTGTCTTCAAATACAGATTGGATACTAAAAGCAACAATATTCGACACATTTGCTTTGCATTGAATTGTAACATTTGAACAAGAGTACAGTCATGACATTCACATAATTATTTGCAAATCTCTCGATACGATGCCTGTAAAGGGGTGTCATTTGCACGCAGTCACGTGGATTTTAAGCTGTATGGCTACATCATTCTCTGCTGAGAGCAAAAAGCCGAACATCCGTCTGCAGAGGACAAAGCATTGCTATTGTGGACGACCACAGAGGTAAATGTGCCGTTGCCGGCGACAACGGATGTATTACGGCCACGAACAAACAGAGCTACATATGTCGTTCCCGCGATGTTGGCCTTTTAAACATTGCTTACAAAGAGCGGAACATTGTTCACTTTCTTTTTCGCCTTTAATGTTCACCTTTGTGTTTGGGGCGCAATTCAAATTGTTGTCCAGCAACGCTATGGGTGTGTCTTTGTTTATTTATTTTTTCAACAGCAAAAGCCTGCACAAAGTGCACCCTAAAAATTTGTTAAGTAGACTTGATTAAAAAAAAACCATTCTGTTTAATTTTCACTGGAATATACTTGACTTCACTGTCACGTGGGTTCGTTTTCCCCGCCGTATTTTGAATTCGAAGGGTGAGCAACTCTTCCACAATCCCCAACAAAACTAAACACCGACAGTGGTATTTCTGATCGTCGTCTGTCTCGGTAGTGCGTCACGTGCACTGATGATTCGGAATGTTCAAGCCTTGTAAGTGATAATTATGTTGCGGTCATGTCAATGAAGTGTTATGTTTCGGAATGTTCAAGCCTTGTAAGTGATAATTATGTTGTGGTCATGTCAATGAAGTGTTATGTTTCGGAATGTTCAAGCCTTGTAAGTGATAATTATGTTGCGGTCATGTCAATGAAGTGTTATGTTTCGGAATGTTCAAGCCTTGTAAGTGATAATTATGTTGCGGTCATGTCAATGAAGTGTTATGTTTCGGAATGTTCAAGCCTTGTAAGTGATAATTATGTTGTGGTCATGTCAATGAAGTGTTATGTTTCGGAATGTTCAAGCCTTGTAAGTGATAATTATGTTGTGGTCATGTCAATGAAGTGTTATGTTTCGGAATGTTCAAGCCTTGTAAGTGATAATTATGTTGTGGTCATGTCAATGAAGTGTTATGTTTCGGAATGTTCAAGCCTTGTAAGTGATAATTATGTTGTGGTCATGTCAGTGAAGTGTTATGTTTCGGAATGTTCAAGCCTTGTAAGTGATAATTATGTTGTGGTCATGTCAATGAAGTGTTATGTTTCGGAATGTTCAAGCCTTGTAAGTGATAATTATGTTGTGGTTATGTCATTGACCTGTTCTGTTCTTTCGTTCGTTTTTATATTTAGTCAAGTTTTGACTAAATATTTTAACATCGAGGGGGAATCGAAACGAGGGTCGTGGTGTATGTGCGTGTGTGCGTGTGTGCGTGTGTGCGTGTGTGTGTGTAGAGCGATTCAGACTAAACTACTGGACCGATCTTTATGAAATTTGACATGAGAGTTCCTGGGTATGAAATCCCCGAACGTTTTTTTCATTTTTTTGATAAATGTCTTTGATGACGTCATATCCGGCTTTTCGTGAAAGTTGAGGCGGCACTGTCACGCCCTCATTTTTCAACCAAATTGGTTGAAATTTTGGTCAAGTAATCTTCGACGAAGCCCGGGGTTCGGTATTGCATTTCAGCTTGGTGGCTTAAAAATTAATTAATGACTTTGGTCATTAAAAATCTGAAAATTGTAAAAAAAAATAAAAATTTATAAAACGATCCAAATTTACGTTTATCTTATTCTCCATCATTTGCTGATTCCAAAAACATATAAATATGTTATATTCGGATTAAAAACAATCTCTGAAAATTAAATATATAACAATTATTATCAAAATTAAATTGTCCAAATCAATTTAAAAACACTTTCATCTTATTCCTTGTCGGTTCCTGATTCCAAAAACATATAGATATGATATGTTTGGATTGAAAACACGCTCAGAAAGTTAAAACAAAGAGAGGTACAGAAAAGCGTGCTATCCTTCTTAGCGCAACTACTACCCCGCTCTTCTTGTCAATGTCACTGCCTTTGCCATGAGCGGTGGACTGACGATGCTACGAGTATACGGTCTTGCTGAAAAATGGCAGCTACTTGACTAAATATTGTATTTTCGCCTTACGCGACTTGTTTACATTTAGTCAAGTTTTGACTAAATGTTTTAACATAGACGGGGAATCGAGACGAGGGTTGTGGTGTATGTGTGTGCGTTTTTTGTGGGTTTTTTTTTGGTAAAATGTTTTCACGTTTGAAGCTTCTTAATGGCACCATGCAGCCATTTACATAGTACAATGAAACTTCAAGAAGCATTCATTCTTGTCGTTTGCTCCAAGTGTGAATGTTCTAATGGTCGCGGTTAATGTGTTTTCTGAAGGGTCCAGCTGTAAAATATGCAACAAGGCCTTAGACTGGAGGTGAAAGCCCTGCATGTTATTAAAGTTCCAACACTGCATTTCTTGTAGCTGAATGAGGTATGGTGTGGTCATTTTTGATGTAAAAAAGCCATGAAGATTATAAACCAAGACTTCAGGGTAAAGGCATGCGCGTAAATGTAAAAATTAAATGTAAACTTGACTAAATGTAAAAACACTCGTGTAAATCTGGCATTACACAGCAGGCCAGGTAGTAAGTATTCTTAATACAAAGCCATTTTCATGCATAAATTGTATTACGGTAAAGTGCCGATTTACATTACATCATTATTTAATAAGACCAGTCTTACTTTTTCGGGTACTTCAGTTTGGAATTCACTTCCATCGTCCTTTAAAGCACTTAAAGTCATTAAAACGTTTTAAAAAATGTGTTAAAAACCACTTAATGTCAGAGTAGTTTAACGCCTTTTGATTTACCACACTTAGTATTACGTCAAAGATATGCTGTGCATTGTATATTCTGAACATATTTTTGTTGTACCATTGTTACCAGCTTGTATTTATAATTACCTGCATAGTATACATTTGATTTTATGAATAACCACATATGTATGCTCTTCATGCCTCATCTTCATCATCATCATCATCATTATCATCATCATCATCGTCATCATCATCATCATCGTCATCTTTATTATCACGTGCTGAAGTTTTCCGACCTCCTTTTGTTGGTTAACTTTTTAAATTTTTAATTTTTAATTTTTTTAATTATATAATTGTGTGTCTATGCGTCCCAAGGACAGATTGTAAGAAAAGGCGTAGCCTTAAATCTTAATCCTTGTTAAATAAAGTTCAATTCAATTCAATTCAATTCTTAAAAGAAAGTTTCCAGGGTTGTGGTGCAATCAGACTTCAAGCTTCCTGAAGGTTCCAGCCATGTTGGTAATGGCGTCTTGTTCCTTCTTCTTGGTCTCGTGGCCAATGGTGTAATCCACGAAGCCGTACTTGCTTTCGTCCTGCATCTCGTGGTCACTCTTCATCAGCGTGTCCATCCAATCCTAACAACAGAAATAATAAAAAGAAATGTACATTTACATATCGCAAAGAAAAGCTAATTTTCATCGTTTATCGATCAAGCAGTTTGACCCCGAACGTATATATATATGTACAGAAGGAATAGAACAATGATCTGTCCACTAGGATTCTCAAAAAGGTTTGTTATCTTTCTACCCCGGCAACCAGTCAAAAGACGAAAACTATATGTTGTTTTTTGGCTGAAGTATTTCTTCGAATATTACAAATGTCAAAATGTCAATTTTATAGCGTTAAAAATAACATGTTTGATATGATGAGGATATCACATGCAAACAAAACAACCAAACTGATATATCCTGGGAAAGGTGAAAGAAAACAACATTAACGAAATTGTTGAATTAATTGAAAAAGCGTCGTTTTAATGTAAAACATCAGCAAATAAGTTGAAAGGGAGGTAACATCAAGTCATAGGGGGACCAAAGTGAGATCAGCTGTCCGCTAGTTACCTCCCTTGAGAGTACAGTGTGCAGACAATTCAGTTATTGGACCAAGCGCCGAAAGTGTGGTGTATGTTGCCATCATTTGTGTGATTCTTGCATCGCCTTGTAAATGGGTTTGGTGGTGGTATTTTTTCTTTGTGTAGTGTGTGTGTGTGTGTGTGTGTGTGCGCGTGCGTGCGTGTGTGTGCGACGGTTTGTGTGTGCGTCAGTGCGAGGGGAGGGGGGTATGGTTGGAGGGGGGAGGGGGGGGGGTGTTGAGGGGAGGCAAAGAAAGGAAATCTGGCCACCTTTTTCACCGCAAATAGATAACGTTTTTCGCTAAAGTAGCCTATATACATTTACCACACGCACCTCATGACCTGGGAACTCTGTGAGGGTTCCCCCATACTCCACGGGCAGGTTCTCCGGTGCAATGTACTCATGCAGTTTCTTCCAGTCTGTTCCAATGCGATACGTCTGCGGATGTTCAATAGTGCGTTATGTTAGAAGCATTTCTGATTAACCTGCATGATACATGTTAGCAGTTTATTAATGTGGCAGCGTAAGTATACTAATGCTAAGAAGTTAAGCGACCTTGATACTCAATCTGAAATTTAATATTTACACAATTCATTGACATTATTTGAACTGCTAGAATAACTTTATTTGTGTTTTGAGTAGTCAGGCATCTGTGTTACTTTCCGAAATTTGTTGGACGACATCTATTTTTCAACAGAGTGTTTAACTATACTGAAGATAATGTCTCCAAATTTAATTTCGGATGACATTTTGAGTCTGAGTCTTGAGTCTTACCCGTCTGGAGAACTTTTCCTTGAGGAAAGGAGAGAGCAGCGCCATGAGAACGTCCATGAAGACAGGTTCGTTGATCACAAGCGTCGCCTTGTGGCGGGCCGGGAACGCGTCCTGTCAACAACACACAGTGAGTGTAATTTAAAGGAGGATATGTACAGATATCAGAAAGACATATAGAAAGATCTATGAAGAGGTGCTGATTCAGTGACATCGTCGCCTTGTGGTGGGCAGGGAACTCGTCCTGTGGCAAACACATAGTGAGTGTAATGTAAAGGAGGATATGGAAAAATATCTGCAAGATTTTGAGAGAGAGAGATTTGAAAGATATATAGCAAGATCAATGAAGAGGTGCTGTTTTCGTGACAGCGTCACCTTGTGACGGGCAGGGAACGCGTCCTGTCAACAACACTAATAGTGAGTGTAATGTAGAGGAGGGTATGGAAAGATATGACAGGTATATAGAGAGATATCTGACAGATATAGAGAGAGATATCTGAAAGAAAAATAGAAAGATATCTGAAAGATATATAGAGAAATATCTGAAAGATATATAGAAAGATATCTGAAAGATATATAAAAATATATCTGAAAGATATCTAGAAAGATAGTTCATCACATTCTCAATCCAAGCACCTCGTCCCCAGATCTTTCTCCTCCAGATTTCTTCCTCTGGGGGTACTTGAAGGAAAGGGTTAACCACAACAATCCACAGACAATACAAGCGCTAAAGAAGAACATTCTTCGTGAAATCAGGAGGATTCCACTCGAGACCTTGGACAGAGTTATCAACAACTTCAATGTCCGTGTCGCAGCCGTAATCCAGAGACGAGGTGCTTGGATTGAGAATGTGATGAACTATTGAACTACGCCCAGAAATGATGTTGCAAAGAAGAAAAAACTGTGCCTTACTACACTTTCATGCTTGTGTGAGACATTCCAGGTGAAAAAAAATAGATAGATATGTAGGCAAACCTGTGGATTGTAGAGTTCTGTTTGTGATGGGGTCTGGCGGATTTGTCTCACTGTATGTTCTGGCCTTCCTTTGAGAAGCCATAACAGTTATTATAGGGCTTACAAATAAGCTCTAAAATTCTCAATCCCGTTTGAGAGGACTTCGCCTTTCAAAGGTAATTGTGGTGTTTCGGCACTCGGTTACATTTGACGTCGTCGAAAGGGAGTAACTCTTCCTTATCTTCTCCAGTGTTTTGCGCATTTATCTCCCTTCCTTCCTTTGGCGTCAATCGCGTACGGTGCGCCACTCACCCGGCGTACGGTGCGCCACTCACCCGGCGAAGCCGGGTACCCGGCAAAGCCGAGTATTTGGCTCTACTTCTTCCCGGCGAAGCCGGTACCTGGCGAAGCGGGTAATCATCTAGTTTAAAGATATCTGAAGAGGTGCTGATCGAATCATTGACAGCGTCGCCTTGTGGTGGGCAGGGAACCCGTCATGTGGCGAACATATAGTGAGTGTAATGTAAAGGAGGATATGGAAAAATATCTGCAAGATATATAGAGAGAGAGATTTGAAAGATATATAGAAAGATCTATGAAGAGGTGCTGATTAAGTGACAGCGTCGCCTTGTGGCGGGCAGGGAACGCGTCCTGTCAACAACATAATTATAGTCAGTGTAATGTGAATGATGATATAGAGAGAGCTGCTGACAAGATATCTCAAGAGGAACTGATCCAGTGACCGCGTCGCCTTGTGGGCACGCAGCACGTCCCATGGAAAAGACCAATCATGCAGGGATGTACTGACAGGACATGGGGATTACATGCATACAAGATTGCGAATAGCTATGGCGGCCTTGTGGTGGGAACAGTACGCGTCATGTGGAAATACACAGAGAAGGGCATTAAAATGACATGCGGAGAGGCATACTGTACATCTATCTTCTATATCTATATACGGCTCGTGCGTGTCTGTCTGTCTGTCTGTGTGTTCACGATTCACGGCCAAAGTTCTATATGGATCTGCTTCAAATTGGGTGGGCATATTCAGGTAGACCCCGGACACAATCGTGGACAATTTTGAACACGTGCGTGCTCTCAGCGCGCAGCGCTGAACCGATTTTAGTTTTTCTGTACATCCATTCCCAGTAACTCTTCCTTATCTACTCCAATGTTTTGCGCGTTTATCTCCCTTCCTTCGTACGGTGCGCCGGCGAAGCCGTCGTACACCCGGCAAAACCGGGTCCCCGGCGAAGCTGGGTATTCGGCACTACTTCTTCCCGGCGAAGCCGTACCCGGCGAAGCGGGTATTCATCTAGTACATAATATAAAGAGAGACAATGATGAGATACGTTGGCAGACCTGATGATACCAAGAGCGGTCTTGTCGTAGGACATACTTAGGGAGTGTCATAACTGATACAATATTGAGTGGAATTAATGTGATGTCAGGAGGCATCGACATCAATTTGGAATATGATGAATTGTAACACAAAGTGATATTCTCACCTGCCACATCCTGATGAATCGCTTGGAGGCCTCCATGTCACTCTGGGTCTTGATGAAGTGCGACATGGTGTAGCCGGTGTAATCTCCTATCAGCGTGAAGCCGCGCACCTGGTCTTCTTCGTCCTATTCAAACAACAGTTACACACGTTTTTTATAACGTTTTGGCACACACACACACACACACACACACACACACACACACACACACACATACACACACACACACACACACACACACACACACACACACACACACACACACACACATATTATTCACAAGGCACACGCACACGTACATACACACATGTATTCCAAGTCATCAAACAACGAGTTTTTGATAACGTTTTGGCCCCAGGGGGCTGAGAAACCACACGTTTAAAAGGCCTACTCGTACACTTTATAATAATGTACGTTTCATGAACATGTAAAACAGAAATCAAACATTGTTTAAACCAAAGGCCCACTCCGCCTTGTGAAAAAAAAGCTCGGCACACTTTTCCAGATCTGATCAGAATAGACCAATTCCAAAAATAACCCCATTGAGTTTTTATTTGTTGTGGGAGAGTGACCTTTTCTTTCAAAACCTCTGCCAAACATTGCTCCCGTTCACGTGTTTCCGACAAACCCATTGCTAGTGATTGGCCCCTCCAATGTTTGGCAGAGGTTTTGCAAGAACCCACAACCTCCCGATCACGGGGCGGACGCCTTACCACTAGGCCAACCGTGCCGGTGTACATATGTGTTGACAATGAGCTATTGCCGAAAGATAGAGAGGACAAACTTGAGGTAAACATATAAAAACATTGCAGATGTAAACTTCAATCAACACCTTTTTTTTCAAACGTCCGTCAAACTAATGTTATTTTGTTTTTGATGGCACTCTCAAAATGTTGGTTTGCTATGCTCCATGAGTATGACTTTATGTATGCAGTATCGTTCTGTTCTATTTTTTTTTTTTTATAAATTGTTTAATCCGGTGCAACACAACCGCTGGTCGTGAAAGTAATCGTGCGTACATCCCACGAACAGAAAACACGGATTTTACGTTTACAATGAAGAACACGTGAAGATATTCGTGTTTGAATTCGAAAAACTTACCTGGATCATCTTCGATATGGATAAGTACTCTGCTTGGAAAAACTCGTCCATGGTATACCGATTCAGGTCCAAACGCCCTGAAAATAAATCAAAATCAATAAAAGAACAACATGATACAGTACCGCAAAATTACTCTGCAGACAAAATTCATGCCACACTGTAAGTGTTTGAAATTCTTATAGTGCTTACGGCTAGCGTACAGCCTAGCAGATTGGAAACTCCAAATCGTCATCATAGTGTCCCTGGTATTAAACCTTGTTCAAGCCAGAGTCCTGTTTTATCATATTGTGCAGGGGTTTTGTTTCTATGAAGCACATTGGACTAATTCAGGGTAATAACTCAAGCGCAAATAAAATCTATAAAAGTGACCGTCGTTAAACAATTGTAATCACGGCATCTATACACACACACACACACACACACACACACACACACACACACACACACACACACACACACACACACACACACACACACACACCACTATGAATAAAAGCCGATGATCTATATCGCGTGTGATCGTACCCAAACACGTGAAGTTCTGTCCCTGTATTTGCGAGGGAACTCAATGATTTACGCTCGTGCGTCTTACCCATAAACATGAAGTAGACTTTGAGTCCCTGTCTGTCTCTGTACTTGTCATGCAAGTCAATTATCTATGCTCGCGTGTGTCTTACCAAGATACATGAAGTTCTGTCCCTGTATTTGCGATGGAATATCTATGCTCGTGTGTGTCTTACCCAGAAACATGAAGTAGACTTTGCGTCCCTGCCTGTCCCTGTACTTGTGGGGGAAGCCGATGCCAGAGTTCCAGACGTGGGGAAGGTTGGAGGGCTTGAGTCCTGTGAACAAAGCCTCGTTCTCTTTGCGTAGTCTGTAGTAGTTCAACACCAGCTGGAACGCTCGCTCCTGGTCCCACTTCCGGGCGCGCAGGAACCGGATGAGGAATTCTGGGTCTGTCCTGGGCCGGAGACCTTGAAGGGGTTGTAGGATAAGGATAAATAGACGAATGTTGAATAATAACTATGTCAGACCTGGAAGGGGTTGTATGATTAGGATTAGTAGACGAATATTGAATAATAACTATGTCAGACCTGGAAGGGATTGCATGATTAGCATTAATAGACGAATCTTGAATAATAACTATGCCAGACCTGGAAGGGGTTGTATGATTAGGATTAGTAGACGAATATTGAATAATAACTATGTCAGACCTGGAAGGGATTGCATGATTAGCATTAATAGACGAATCTTGAATAATAACTATGCCAGACCTGGAAGGGGTTGCATGATTAGGATTAATAGACGAATATTGAATACTAACTATGCCAGACCTGGAAGGGGTTGTATGATTAGCATTAATAGACGAATGTTGAATAATAACTATGCCAGACCTGGAAGGGGTTGTATGATTAGCATTAATAGACGAATGTTGAATAATAACTATGTCAGACCTGGAAGGGGTTACAAGATTAGGATTAATAGACGAATATTGAATACTAACTATGCCAGACCTGGAAGGGGTTGTATGATTAGCATTAATAGAAGAATGTTGAATAATAACTATGCCAGACCTGGAAGGGGTTGTATGATTAGCATTAATAGACGAATGTTGAATAATAACTATGCCAGACCTGGAAGGGGTTGTATGATTAGCATTAATAGACGAATGTTGAATAATAACTATGCCAGACCTGGAAGGGGTTGTATGATTAGCATTAATAGACGAATGTTGAATAATAACTATGCCAGACCTGGAAGGGGTTGCTTGATTAGCATTAATAGACGAATGTTGAATAATAACTATGCCAGACCTGGAAGGGGTTGTATGATTAGCATTAATAGACGAATGTTGAATAATAACTATGCCAGACCTGGAAGGGGTTGTATGATTAGGATTAATAGACGAATGTTGAATAATAACTATGCCAGACCTGGAAGGGGTTGTATGATTAGCATTAATAGACGAATGTTGAATAATAACTATGCCAGACCTGGAAGGGGTTGTATGATTAGGATTAATAGACGAATGTTGAATAATAACTATGCCAGACCTGGAAGGGGTTGCATGATTAGGATTAATAGACGAATGTTGAATAATAACTATGCCAGACCTGGAAAGGGTTGCATGATTAGGAGTAACAGACGAATGTTGAATAATGACTATGAAAGACCTGGAAGGGGTTGCATGATTAGGATTAATAGACGAATGTTGAATAATAACTATGCCAGACCTGGAAGGGGTTGCATGATTAGGATTAATAGACGAATGTTGAATAATAACTATGCCAGACCTGGAAAGGGTTGCATGATTAGGAGTAACAGACGAATGTTGAATAATGACTATGAAAGACCTGGAAGGGGTTGCATGATTAGGATTAATAGACGAATGTTGAATAATAACTATGCCAGACCTGGAAGGGGTTGCATGATTAGGATTAATAGACGAATGTTGAATAATAACTATGCCAGACCTGGAAGGGGTTGTATGATTAGCATTAATAGACGAATGTTGAATAATAACTATGCCAGACCTGGAAGGGGTTGTATGATTAGCATTAATAGACGAATGTTGAATAATAACTATGCCAGACCTGGAAGGGGTTGTATGATTAGCATTAATAGACGAATGTTGAATAATAACTATGCCAGACCTGGAAGGGGTTGCATGATTAGGATTAATAGACGAATGTTGAATAATAACTATGCCAGACCTGGAAAGGGTTGCATGATTAGGAGTAATAGACGAATGTTGAATAATAACTATGCCAGACCTGGAAGGGGTTGCATGATTAGGATTAATAGACGAATGTTGAATAATAACTATGAAAGACCTGGAAGGGGTTGCATGATTAGGATTAATAGACGAATGTTGAATAATAACTATGCCAGACCTGGAAGGGGTTGCATGATTAGAATTAATAGACGAATGTTGAATGATAACTATGTCTGATGTGTATGGGTTGAGGAAGAGGTTCTTTCCCTTGGAAACACTGAGGCAATCTACACACGCCTTTTTAATCTAAACAATAGCGAGCGGCTTGTATCCACACGTGGTCGCCCGATCTAGGACGCGATCACATGGGCAATTCCGATAGTCAGCTCCGATGTGCGAACTTTCGAACGAAAAGAGCGTTATATTGGGCGGTCAGCGCAGTAAGCGCAGACTGGAGCTAATTCTCACTGGTATGTAAGGCGTTCGCATGATTTCACAGGCACAGAACACCGACCATGTGCGGAGACAACCTGCTCGCTGGTGGTTGGCGTACAATGTCACTAGTAGCTTGTCTCGGTGTCGCAAAGGAAAAACAACTTTTTCACAACTCTTAAAACCGGGACAGAGGTATTTCCGAATATCGTAGTCATCGTCATTGTTTTTGTTATCTGTGTCATCATCATCATCATCATCATCATCATCATCATCATCATCATCATCATCACCATCACCATCACCATCACCATCATCATCATCACCATCATCATCATCATCATCATCATCAACTATATCACCATCATCATCATTATCATCATCATCATCATCATCATCATCATCATCATCATCATCATCATCATCATCATCATCATCATCATTATCATAACCGTCCTCGTCGTCGTCGTCGTCGTCTTGCAATCAAAACCGGAGGGACATATTTCCAAGAGTCAACTTTGTGCAAACTCTCCTCGGTGTCCGAACACCCCAGTGTTCACGTATACGCACGATAAGGAACCCTAGTTCACAGCGAAAGTCTCAGGGCTTGAAAACATGAATACACGCATGCAGGAAAAAGAAGAAGAACAAGTCGCGTAAGCCGAAAATACAACATTTAGTCAAGCTCAGTCGAACTCACAGAATGAAACTGAACGCATTGCATTTTTTCTGCAAGACCGTACACTCGTAGCATCGTCTGTCCACCGCTCGTGGCAAAGGCAGTGAAATTAACATTCCAGAAAAGCGCGGTAGCGGTTGCGCTGAGGAGGATAGCACGCTTTTCTTTATCTCTATTCTTTTTAACTCTCTGAACGTGTTTTTAATCCAAACATATCATATATATATGTTTTTGGAATCAGGAACCGACAAGGAATAAGATGAAATTGTTATAAATCGATTTCGGAAATTTTATTTTAATCATAATTTTTATATTTTTACTTTTCAGAGCTTGTTTTTAATACGAATATAACATATGTATATATAGCTATTCTGATGAACACGTGGGGGAATTCGGGGGCTGTGATTGGATGGTCTCTTCCGATCATCAAAGCATAATGCGGCGGAAGTCGGCCATTTTACTCAATATCCAAAAGCATATTGTCGATAACAAAGACGCATGGTTCCGGTTTCTTCCACGTACGTGTATAAAGTACACGTATACATCGCCAGGTTTGTTTCTGTGACTAGTCGACAGACGATGCCATTTGCTTTTTGTGTGTTTTTGTTGTTGCTTACTGTACATGACATACATTACGTGTAAAATCCAGTTCTTTAACAGGCAACAAACCTTGCAAATTTCCAGAAGCTGCAATCTGAAGCGACCTATCTCTGATTCTAGCAGACGATCTCTCCAATGTTTAACACAAAATCAGCAAACTCTCCTGTCACATAGAACGTCCAGTGCAATGTTGAAATGAAGTTACCGGTCTGAAACATTTAGTCGTTTCTTCTGAAACAATCCTTGTTCTCTTATCATCTACAGATTTACCGCAGTCTTCACCACGCGAATTCCCAACAGAAGTCAGACTTTCGAACATACAATAATATACGTAGGCAAGCATGATACGTCATGACGTCATATGATTCCTAGCAGATTGACGTAATGCTAAACATCCGGTTATCTCGAATTTTCTCCGTAATACATGTCCGTGGGTTTTTCAATGTTCGGTTATTTCCGTGGCTTCATGCGGAAAGGGAACTGTCGTCTGCAATCAACGACATGGACCATTCTGGTACTTGTTGCTGACAAAAACATGATTTTAACACAGAATTTAATGTCAGAATAGCTATAAAAAACGCTATTGTGTTTTCATCGTAGCAATAGGGTCCGATATTTAGACTCGAACAAGTATAATGCGACTCGTCTTCGACTCGTCGGCATTATACTTGTCTCGTCTAAATATCGGGCCCTATTGCTACGCTGAAAACACAATAGCTGTTAATGTTTTTGGAATCAGAAAATGATGAAGAATACAATAAACGTAATTTTGGATCGTTTTATAAAAAAAAATTAATTACAATTTTCAGATTTTTAATGACCAAAGTCATTAATTAATTTTTAAGCCTCCAAGCTGAAATGCAATACCAAAGTCCGGCCTTCGTCGAAGAATGCTTGGCCAAAATTTCAATCAATTTGATTGAAAAATGAGGGTGTGACAGTGCCGCCTCAACTTTTACAAAATGCCGGATATGACGTCATCAAAGACATTTATCGAAAAAAAGAAAAATAAAGTCTGGGGATATCATACCCAGGAACTCTCATGAAAAATGTCATGAAGATCGGTCCAGTAGTTTACTCTGAATCGCTCTACACACACACACACACGCACACACAGACACACACACACACAGACACACACACACACACACACACACACACACATACACCACGACCCTCGTCTCGATTCCCCCCTCTATGTTAAAACATTTAGTCAAAACTTGACTAAATGTAAAAAGAGTAGCGCCGTGCTGTATGTCACCTCGCTTTCCCGAGTGAGAAAGCTGCCCGAATTCCCATTATGGTCACCTCACAGGACAATATGAAATCGTATCCTTATCCTATCCTTATCCTTATACAAGGGCTTTGTAATCTTTCTAAATCATTGCGCTTGATTACAACAACAACAACAACAACAACAAAAACGAATGTGCAATTCCGCATGCAGCTAAAGTGCGAATGTACGTACCTTAGGATACGAACAATACCTACATGTACTTTACAAGCTAAACATTCGTAGGACCCCAAAATAGCTGCCTGGCTGGCTGGGTTAACCGACGGGTTGGGCGAAGTTGTGACTGTGGTTATAAACCAGGCCACGGTGAGGTGACCCCGTTCTCAATACAGTACATAATGTGGTGGCAAAAAAACGGGGCACAACCTTCACATGCTAGACGCTTCTTCCTGCATAGCGAACATTGCCCTTGCACGCTTGAGCGCGGAACACAGTTATGTATCGTATCATTAGGCGGTTTTAAATGGTGACGCTATTCGACTTGAACCATCCAGAGCTGAGGTGCACGAACCGAAAGGGAGTGCCACCCAAACGGGAGAGAACAAATTGCGTTGCGGGGTCTGATTCGTTGAAATCACAATAAATCTAGGTTTCAGCCTATCGAATACTGCGGCTGGCTCCAGTTTGGGTGGTAACTTTCTCGTGCACATGTCGAGTTCTATTCAGCAGACTGCTGTTCTCGAGCCGGTTGGTTGGATGGAATAGACCCTATCGGTATTCCAAGCTCTCGTAATCTCTCGCAAACTTCAGAGCATAGCAAAGCATGCGGTACAGCGATCTCGTGCGAGCTGCACAAGCCAAGGTTCGAAGTTCTCGCGATGTTCAAAGCATAACAAAGAGCGTGTCTCGCGAGAGCTGCTCAGATACCGAAAAGGTCTATTAGATATGCATCGCGCATGCTTTGACTACCGAGTTTTCGTTCAAGGTTGTCCCTAAATTGAGCCTGAAGTCGACTTTGCGAAGACTTTGCCAAGTCTTTTTATCAAATTAATTTTCAGTGCTGTAGCTTCGTGCAGCCAGCTTCGCGAAGTATACTTCGTGGAGTCGACTTCGCCAGGTTCAAGGAAGGTTGACAATGACAAGAACAAACACTTTAGGGGTAAGGCTTAAAGGCATACTAACGCACTTCCTTGTTTACAAAGTGTAGTTTGCCCACAATCGATGTCAAACGCACCATAAGACCATATAATGACGATATGTCACCATGCGCGGACCATAATACATGGATTACAGCTTGTTCTAGCCTCTGAAAAAGTGAGGATGTCAACAAAGCCGCGGTGTTAGCTCCCTTGCATCAACGTTACATGTGTTGCCAAATCTATAAATAGGACCATCTAGATCAAAATAAAAATTCAAATATCTCAACATTTAAGGGCTCCTAGACCACAATATTTTGCAGGGAACTTAATTTAGCATGTCTCCAGCTGTTGGTAAAGCAATTAGCGTGTATAGTCATCGAGTACATATGGCTTTAAGCACCGAGCTTTGTCGACATTTTCACGTATCTACCAGAAAATTCGAGGTGGCTTGGAAATACTTGGCCCCTACGTAACACTGGCTTTGCTGTATAATTATAAAGAACGGCTTTTCTACATAATATGTGACCCTCCACCACGAAATGAGTCGCATGTCACCTCGCGCGGTTCTGCGTTAGGCTTAATTTAAGTCCGGGGGGACTGTGGTAAAAGTGCGAGGGTCACCTTAGTCACAGGCTTATAACTCGAAAAGTTTTCGCTCTTTTCTAAAACGGTTTTTACCACTGGATAGAGCATAAAACACTCTTTTGGAAAATGTAAAAATATCATGCAAAGATGACATGCGACTCATCACGTGTGGTGGAGGGTCACATATGTCTGATTTCGTGCATCGGCATACGAATATTTTCAAATCAATGACGCCTAGAATGTTCCAAAGCAAGCTACTGTTGCCATATTGTACCCGCAGAACTTGAGAGGTCTCTTGGACAAAAGGGAAGATTTTTTTTTTAAATGTTCCTCTTCTTACCCTAATTAATTCAGAGAGGAAGTATTGCTGAAATTCGAACAGTTCTCCCCGGACTCAAGTAAAACACTATGACATCAGAATGCAATTGAAATTGATAACGAACGATAGACTGCAGTTGTGAAGAACTAGAACATGAAAACAATACAAATGTAAAAATCAAGTACACTTACGAAAATGTAGCGGACAATATTTTCAAAACATTGTCAAAGTATAATTGTGTATTTTCTTGCAGTCTGCATTGTATTTCAGTGTTTCAAGTATTTCTTCTTTTTAGTGCACCTTTCTTATTATCTTGTTCTAGTCATTGGAGTTGTCAAAACAAATTTCTAGCACGGGCCAGGTGCCAACAACAAGTACGCTTGTGTAACCAAAATTAAGCAGAGGCTTTTTGTAACCGTATACTTCCTTTCTCGGCACTCAAAATGAGGGCTAAAAACGGGTGTCACCCTACCCGAATATTGTTATAGGCTTTCACCTCCAGCGTGCGAGCGTTCTTGGGCCTAGAAACGTGTGTGTGTGTGTGTGTGTGTGTGTGTGTGTGTGTGTGTGTGTGTGTGTGTGTGTGTGTGTGTGAGAGAGAGAGTGTGGGTGTGTGTGAGTGTGTGTGAGTGTGTGTGTTTTGTGTGGTGTATGTGTGTGTGTGTGTGTGTGAGTGTGTATGTGTGTGTGTGTGTGTGTATGTGTGTGTGTGTTTGTGTTTGTACAGCTAAACAGCTTTAAACATGTTACGTAAATGTGTGTAAATATGTTAAATGTTAAAATTGGAACAATGAAGTATTATTGTGTGGACATATATTGTACTTTATTGTCTTGTATTGAATTGAAATGTTTTGTACTGTATTCCATTGATTTGTATTGTACTGTACTGTACTGAAGTGTATTGTTTTTTTCAATGTATTGTAATTTGTTGCTTTGCATTGCGTTGTATTTTATTGCATGTCACTGTATTTCATTGCAATGTATCATGTCACATTGTATTGTCCTGAATTTCATTAAATGGAATTGAATTGCACTGTATTGAATTGTATTGAACTACAGTGTATAGCATTATATTGCATTACCTAGCGTTGCATTGCATTGTATTGTATTGTATTGGATTGGATTGGATTGGATTGGATTGTGTTGGATTGGAGTGTTTTAGATTGGATTGAATTACATTGCATTGCATTGCATAGCATAGTATTTTATTTATTGTATTTTATTGTGTTATATTGTATTGTATTGTATTGTATTGTATTGTATTGTTATTGTATTTAATATATTTGCGTTACACTGTTTTACAGTGCATTACGTTTTGTTGCATTGCAATGCAGTGTGTTACATTGCAAAGCATTGCATTGCATTGCCTTGCATCGTATTGCATTGCCTTGCCTTGTATAGTGTTGCATTGAATTGTAGTGAATGTGACCATACCCGGGTATTGCAAAAGGCGGTCCCTGAAGGCTTTGAGCTCCAGCAGGCGAGTATCTGGATCCTCGTTCAGCTCTTTCCTGGCGAAGGCCAATGTGTCTTCTCGCAGTGTGCATTTGTACACCAGCTTTCCGTTCACTTCCATCTTTGTCGTTTCACCTCAAGGGTTAACCTGGGGAAAACGAAGCAATATCAGGGATGTTGTTACGTTCTACAGTCAAACCTCCCCCGGCGACCACCTCTCCATAATGATCACCTCTACACAACGACCAGCTGCCCATAACGACCACCTCTCCTTAACGACCACCTCTCCTTAACGACCACATCTCCATAATGATCACCTCTCCATAACGACCACCTTTCCATAACGACCACATCTCTATAACGACCACCTCTCCATAATGATCACCTCTACACAACGACCAGCTGCCCATAACGACCACCTCTCCTTAACGACCACCTCTCCATAACGACCACCTCTCCATAACGACCACCTTTCCATAACGACAACATCTCTATAACGACCACCTCTCCATAACGTCCACCTCTCCATAACGACCACCTCTCTATAACGACCACCTCTCTATAACTACCACATCTCTATAACGACCACCTCTCCATAACGTCCACCTCTCCATAACGACCACATCTCCACGACGACCATCTCTCCATAACGACCACCTGCCCATAACAGGTTGTTCGTCGATGGTTTTCTAATACTGTGTTGTTCACCTTTCCATAGCGACCACCTGTCTCAAACGAGCACTTGCTCACATGAACCGAAAGTTCAAGCTGGCGCCATCACCAACCTGCGCCTGCGGTCAAGAGGACCAAACAGCGGAACACATCTTACAGCGATGTCCCTTACTAGATGAGGAACGAAAAGAAGTGTGGCCGTCACCAACTCCCTTGCAGACCAAACTATACGGCAGTCGACAGGAGTTGGAGAAAACGACAACATTTATCACCAGTGCTGGACTGATTGTGTAACCTCTGCGAACGCCAAGAAGAAGAAGAAGAAGAAACGAGCACTTTAAGTCGGTCCATTGAGTGGTCGGTATGAACAGGTTTGATTGTATTTCGTTTGCAAAGCTGCCAAAACAGCCATACAATTTTCGGTCATTTTTGGTATGTTGTTGGTGTCATTTTTTGGCTGTCGTTTGGCAAACTCTGCCTAATGACGGCAAACGTTTTAATATGTTTTGGCATTTGTCGAGTACCGGTGTAACACGAGAAAATTACTCCCACGAGATTTTTACTCCGGAGTAAATATTTCGTAAGAACATTTTACTCCCTTTGCGAAAAAATGACTCCCCCATAACACGAGAAAATAACTCCCCACAACAGGTGTGTTCCGAGTAAACATTTCGTACAAAAATGTTACTCCCCTGTGGCCGAGGTCTTGTCGGCTACGTAGCGGCTTTACGCATATACGCAGAGCCTACCGTGGACACCGTAAGATGAAAACGTGGTGGGCATGACGCGAACGTAGCGAAACTTGCGCCGCTACGTTCACCGTAAAGTTACGACAGCTCCCCCCCTGTCGTAAACCTTTGCGCAGCACGCGTGTGGCGAAAAAACATGGCGGGCAGCACGTTATTTTTTCGGATGCTTTTGCGGCGGAACTTCAGCCGTCAACGGACGTTGCTGAACAGATCCTCATTGCTTTGCTTCTTTTTTTCTAGCAAGGTGTGGATTTCAACTTCACTAAAATGTCCGCCGCGGTGCTTTGGTGCTCCAGCTTCGACAACGTGATAAAGAACGAAACGAATACTATATTACGTAATCAAACACATCATGACGTAAAGTACACAAAATGAAAGAATTCTCCGTATCTCCGAGACTAATAGACTTCCTTGAGGTTTTTGACGTCACTAGTTAGACGCGACTTCACGGGATAAAATAGTAAAATAGTACAACTTTGCGCACAGCGTTAGCTCCTTACGTATTTCGTTACTCCGCAAACGACTAAGCAAGCGTCGTGACCACCAAGTTACGCATTTGCGGAGCTACGGAATACGTAGGCTTTACGTGTTCGTAACTCCATGCGTAACCTAACTTATTTGCGCTACCGACAAGACCTCGGCCACAGACGAATAAAAAACGAATACATTACTCCACCCTAACACGAGCAAATTAACTGCCCACGCCAGGTGCGCAAAACTTTTACTCTCCCCTGCTAGTCCAGTGGCCGATCGAGGTCTTGTCGGTAGCGTGAAGTCGCGTCTAACTAGTGACGTCAAAAACCTCAAGGAAGTCTATTAGTCTCGGAGATACGGAGAATTCTTTCATTTTGTGTACTTTACGTCATGATGTGTTTGATTACGTAATATAGTATTCGTTTCGTTCTTTATCACGTTGTCGAAGCTGGAGCTTCAAAGCACCGCGGCGGACATTTTAGTGAAGTTGAAATCAACACCTTGCTAGAAAAAAAGAAGCAAAGCTGAAGTTCCGCCGCAAAAGCATCCGAAAAAATGACGTGCTGCCCGCCATGTTTTTTCGCCACACGCGTGCTGCGCAAAGGTTTACGACAGGGGGGGGAGCTGTCGTAACTTTACGGTGAACGTAGCGGCGCAAGTTTCGCTACGCTCGCGTCATGCCCACCACGTTTTCACCTTACGGTGTCCGTAGGCTCTGCGCATATGCGTAAGGCCGCTACGTAGCCGACAAGACCTCGGCCACTGGTGTGGAAGGGGTGGGGGGGGAGGGGTATTGCGACATTCATTTGCGCGAGATCACATATTGGCATTATCCCTTCGCCCGCATCCCAATTTCGCGATCGAGATTTTTACTGGAAGTAAAACAAACGGGGAGTAAAAATGTCGTGGAGGGAGTAATTTTGTCGTGCCTTGTGGAGTTCTTTTCTCGTACGACAGGTGTACTCGGAGTAAAGATTTCGTACGAAACTTTTGCTCCGGAGTCAATTTTTCGTGGAGTAAAAATTTCGTGTTACACCGTCGCAAAATGACGTCCCTGAGAATGTCTCACTCCAACAGAAAACCTTATGATATCCGTAGAATATTGGGAACATATAAGCAGCAAACACGATTTTGTGTACGGTAGTTGCTTTCAGAAAGGTGTGATAGTTGTTTCTTTCTTCGACCTCATAATTATTGCTCCTTGAAAAGTGTATGAATGCTGTAAGAAAGGACCCATGCGAGGACCAATCACAATTTCTTTCTTGTGATCGACTTGTTTGATCATTTGTGACCCTCCACCACGAAATGAGTCGCATGTCACCTTTGCATGATTTTCATATTTTTACATTTTCCTAAAGAGTTTTTTATGATCTATTCAGTAGTGAAAACCGTTTTAAAAAAGAGCGAAAACTGTTTGAGTTACTTGTATAAGCATGTGACTAAGGTGACCCTCGCAGTGTTACCAGACACTTATATTAAGCCTAGTGCAGAACCGCGCGAGGTGACATTCGACTCATTTCGTGGTGGAGGGTCACATTTTACAACAGCTTTATTAATCTCGTCAACAGCGTGTTGAAAACAAGAGACACACAAAAAACACTTCTTCTTCGCCTATATTTCAGAATTTGGATATCTTAAAGAGTTGAAATACTGATTACCACCATGCTTTTTCCTTTTGCTTGAAGCATTTTACCCACAAATACCCGGTACTGGACTCGAAACGGAACCATTGGCAACAAAGATTTAATCGCTGTGATGTTATTATTCTGTTATTATCGTCCGATGTTTACATTTAAAGATTATATGCATAATTCGAATGTCATGACGTTTCTGAGAGTTCAAAATGTGATTATAGTATGCTGCTCCGGCTTCGTTCAAGAAAACCTTTGACAATAAACTATAAATGTCCTAAAATTATCTGGCCAGACTTTTTGGTTTGAAGTTAAATCAGTAAGACTATACTATTTTGCAAAACTCTGATCAAACCTAAAACTAACAAAGAAATGGTTTTAAACCAGACGACCGTGCTAAAAACTTAGTCATATCCGTGTCGACACAGCATGCAGCAAATATCCACCTTATTAAAGCCCCAGTCGGTCTCAAATGGTTTACAAAACAATTTAAATCTTCTCACGAAAAAATCAGTTCTAACTTTATGGAACACACTTGCAATAGCAATTAACAGCATTAAATGACACAGTTCGTTTGAATGGCTATTCAGCTTGCGTAAACCACACACCTGTTATCGTGGTTTATCTAACCCCTGAGCCATCGTGAACCCGTGCGATCCACTTTCCTTTTTTTCACAATTTAGTCGTCAGTTTGTGATTCAATGCGACTGGCTGTATCTGCAATAGCACGTTATTGTGTACCTTTGATTCTAAAACGCAACAAACGGCTGCGAGTCACACGAACTTGTCGGCGGCGGCTGGCTTCAAAGAAAGCGAGCGGTATGCAGAAAAATCGTCTGCTTTGAGACACGACCTCTGGGACAGGCTGATCTTTCTTAACCCAGTGTGGGATTTTCAGTGGGGCGACCACCCCCAACCCAGCGCGTCCCCGGGTGGCGGATAGGGGAACGGTCTTCAGATATGGAGATCAGCCGCTTGCGGCCGCGGACCAAACTGGCTCCGGGTGGGATCCCGGAAAATCCTCCCCCCTGTGCTCTCAGGGTAGGACGTACGGGCCATGAGCTAAGGGTGAGGTAACCCCGACAGAAAACCCCGAATGCTGAAGACGGAGGACCCGGGCCGCACGGCGCATTCTAACAAACCACGGGTACACGCACTTACGCAAATGATGACACAATCAACCAGCACAGATGGAAATGGCGCTCGCCCATTGAGGACCCCCCAGGGTGGAGCAGCGTCGGGTCCCATGCCTCAAAGGGACCCAGCCCCAACTACTGGAGGTCCCTCCCGTCCGTCTTGTCACGCCAGGGGACGCGGGAGGAAAGTGACTGGCACCACCACAACCAGGAAGAAACCCAGTCAGCAGCGACCTTTTCAGGTCATGCACTGGAACGCAGACTAGATGAGGAACGAAAAGAAGTGTGGCCGTCACCAACTCCCTTGCAGACCAAACTATACGGCAGTCGACAGGAGTTGGAGAAAACGACAACATTTATCACCAGTGCTGGACTGATTGTGTAACCTCTGCGAACGCCAAGAAGAAGAAGAAGAAGAGACACGACCTTTCGTGACCCTGCTTCCGGGCTATCATTTTTAAAACTGTCAAAACTTCGAATTGTACTGATTTTCTCTTGGTGAAAAAAGAAATCTTTTATGATTTTAAGAATGTTTGTGTTACAAGCTGTCAATTTATTATTTAGATTTTAAAAGTTAGTTCTAGCGCCAAAACTAGGCGTCCGATTGTGGTACTAGACAATCCGGCTGGCAATGCAAAAATAAATTCTTTAAAAAATGCTCGCTCTTTACAAAGGGCACCTAGGATGTTCTCAAGCGGTGAGTGTTTAAAACAAATGGTGTTTGTACTGTGTGTAAAAGCCTGGCAGTATCTGCGACCAGAAACAGATGGTTTACGTGTGCCTTTAAAGTAGAAACAAACAAATGTGTGCTAGTTTATGGACGCAAAAATGAAGGCGATGGTGTCACCTTCACAAAAAAGAGACAGGGAAGGGAGATTTTTTTTTTTTTTTAGGAAAAGGGGGCATGTAGGTTTGGGGGTAATTTGTTTCGCGTTTTCTATGGAGATGACACACGGTAGTATATATATATATATATATATATATATATATATATATATATATATATATATATATATATAAGTATAAATCCGCCTTTAGGACGACCATTGTAAAAAGGGGTTTTATAGCTACCGGTGCTATATCCGTTGTTTTTAAAGCAATATTAATAAAATTTTGTAATTACATTTGCTAATTGACCTACACCCGACTGTCGTGAATTGAACGTGAAAATCTGTCAAGATTAAGATATAGGTGTTTTGCATGGTCGCCTTAATGAAAATAATGCAAGAGTGGGGGTTACGGCGACACGCCTTTTCGGGTAGCTTAGGGCAACCAATTTATAAGGTATATTAAGGCGACCAGTATTTGTATATTTTGTTGTTCACAAAGTTTTGTAAAGGGCCTAGAGCCATAGGTTATGCACTTAAAAATGTCCAGTTATTATTATTATTTTAACAATTTTAATTGTCTTCTTCTGCGTTCGTGGGCTGAAACTCCCACGTACACGCGTGTTTTTGCACGAGTGGAATTTTACGTGTATGACCGTTTTTACCCCGCCATTTAGGCAGCCATACGCCGCTTTCGGAGGAAGCATGCTGGGTATTTTCGTGTTTCTACAACCCACCGAACTCTGACATGGATTACAGGATCTTTTCCGTGCGCACTTGGTCTTGTGCTTGCGTGTACACACGAAGGGGGTTAAGTCACTAGCAGGTCTGCACATAAGTTGACCTGGGAGATCGGAAAAATCTCCACTCTTAACCCACCAGGCGGCAGCGACCGGGATTCGAACTCACGACCTCCCGATTAGGAGGCCGACGTCTTACCACCACGCCACTGCGCCCGTCATTTTAATTGTCATTTAGTTATGTGCTCAAACTCTGCAGTTCGCGCTTTCGAAATCGTTATTATTTAAGGTTCCTGATGCTTTGTGTTGAGTGTAATCATGGCTGTTTCATCACTAATTATTCTGTTGGCAGTTTTAATAAACAGTTCAAAACGTGCAATAGATTTTGTGTATGAGTTGTGACAGAAAAAATGATAGATGCTTTCATCAGTGTTGTTCCCAAGTCAGAAATAAAAGGTCACTGTTTGCAAAATTTAAACATATCAATAGGAATGCCTTGTTGTAATGTTAACAGGCAGATGTAAGCAAAGTACATCACAGAAGAAAAACATATAACAGGATGTACATATACACACATTAACACATACAATGCAAACTGCGATAAGTCAACGAATGTGTATTTGTTCAACAGCTCATTTATTTGTCAAAAACAAGAATAAAATTATACACATACACCTTGATGTTTTAATGTGCGCACTTGTTCTTAAATCGCTTCCCTACACTTACCATATTGTTCGAGTCCAAAACCTACTATACTTTGTTCAGTAAGGGAGATTTGACAAAAGGGATGTTGTACAGAGTTGCGAGTGGGACCTCTCTGTAGAGGGTAACAAAAACGGGAAAAAAAGACAACTTACAAGTATGTACAAGAATAAAGTTCTTGCAAAGAATACACTTGCAAAAGGTCTATTGTTTTCAGGTAATGGCAGAAATGCACTCAATGCTGGATTGATCTGGGGCCCTACTACACTCTAAATGAACATGATGGGAATTGCACACACTCACTTATTTGAAACAGTTTGAGAACGGCATTCAAATGTTCTGTTTTGAGAGTTAGCTGCTGTGATCATCTTTTGTGTGCTGAATGAACTGAAAAAGTAAGCTGTTATGGGCTCTCAGTGTGTTCTGCATGATCTGTCAATGTTCTAAATGCAGAACGCTTTCAATAGTCTTGCCGACGTTCTTTCCAGAACAGCACAGTGAAAGTCTGCTAAGATCACAATAAATGCTCTATAGTTTACAGTACACTAATTGAGGTCTTTTTAAATCTCTGCCATGAAACAATTTGAGAACACAAAAAAGTAATTTGACCACTTGCAAGTGTACGGTTCAGATTACCAATGATCTGTTTGAAAGAAAAAATATCGTGTGCAGAATTATGGCACACATATTTTGGTAGTCTTACATTTCACCTAATCATTAACAACATAGAGATCCATATTTAGTATGTTTAAGTTATCTTTTATGTTGAAATCATTGTAAATGTTAGGGCAGAAATGATGTCATAAACACACAAGCTACACCAAGATACCTCAAATTGAAGAAGATTAATGAAGCACAGAAACAACAAATTTTAGTTAAAATTTCAATCAAATGTACACTATCAAGAAAACAATCGTAATTGAGTAGAATCAGAACCAGTGGCCTTTTGGAGAGAGTTACTAAGCCCTCTTCCAAGCATAACATTTTTGGCAAAATAAAGTCAAGACAGAAGAAAATAAATGGCATGCATTTACAATGCAACAGGATTTATTGGGGAACTAATTTACCCCAGAGAAGTGAAACAAATACAGATTAAAACAGAGAACAGTTCTTTGAAATTATTTTGATGTACATGATTGCATAGATTAACTGTGTTGTTTGCAATGTTGATCAATGCCACACACAAATTGACCACTTACAGAATTCATGTACATACATATCACAAACTGGGAAGGAGCGTGATTGACAGTTTGAACTGTGCATGGTATTACAAATTACAATGCTATATTTACTCTGTCATTAGAACTCAGTATTAGAAGCAAAACATAAAACAAATGTCATCGATTTCAAGACACGACTGACAACTTTTAAAGCAAAATGATATAAAATGATTTGAAATTTTCAATGAGAAATAAATGATGACATTATTGTAACCTATTAAAAAAGCTTAATTGTTTTCTATTTATCCTCCAGAATTAGCTTCCCATCAATTGAACATGAATAACAACAACAGGCACTTGTATTGTGGAGAGGAAGTCTTATTATAATACCTTACAACCACTCATCTCAAAAGGTTATGAGTGCAGTCACTGGAGGGTAGTCACATGCTTTGTGCGCCCTTCAATTACTGCATGCACTCAAAATATTACATTTCGTTTTCACCAGTATCGCTATAACATTAACAGCGATCGTTCAGCGATTACTAACTCACAGTACAAAAGAGGGTTTGAATGGGAGATAATGGGCAATGCAGAACTCTTGAATAGATTAGTGACGATCCAAGTGATCAGGCTTGTGTCAGACTGCTTTAATTAGTCTGAGATAGAACACCTGATTGCATTTTCTGCTCAGCTCTGTTCCGGTCATTGCAGAGGTATCTGGCGTCCAAATATTTAGAGTGTACGAGGCACACTTTTGTCGGTCAACATAAAATGTTTAGTGCGTGAACTTTTTACTCTATGAAATAAGCCAAACACGCATACATTTGTAGTGGATTTGACCAAATTTGTTCATAGTACCGGACCTTGCATAATAACACAAACCAGGCCTCGGTCGAGTCTCAAGTGAAATTCTCCTTTATCCGATACTGACAACGATTTTCAAAACACATACTTGATATTCTTTAGTTTAGCTGCCGAGATTGAACCAGTACACATCTGTCATGGGTGATTTTACATACACACATACTCTTTAGTTTAGCTGCCGAGATTGAACCAGTACCACCCAATGATTGCTTTCTGCTTCTTGCCATTCACACAGTGTCAGTCTGGCTGGTTCACCATCCATTCTTGCGTTAAAAAGGGTAAATCCAAAAACAAAGAAACTGCCAGCGTTTTACCACGAAGGGCCATATCAGGGCGGTGCTGCTTTGACATATAACATGCGCCACACGCAAGACAGAAGTCGCAGAACAGGCTTCATGTCTCACCCAGTCACATTATTCTGATTATTCTGACACCGGACCAACCAGTCGTAGCACTAACCCCATAATGCCAGACGACAGGCGGAGCAGCCACTAGATTGCCAATTTTAAAGTCTTAGGTATGACCCGGCCGGGGTTCGAACCCACGACCTCCCGATCACGGGGCGGACGCCTTACCACTAGGCCAACCGTACCGGTCAGAGCTCAGTGACAAGAAGAAAAAAGAGTTGGTGAAATCAAAGGTGTTCAATGAGCAAAAACATACAGAAGGAAGGCTGTTCTCTTAAAACGTTTTATGTTAATGTAAATCCAATAACAAACGTTCCAACAACCTACCTTTCTTGTTTTTTGATTTTAAAAAGGGTAAGCCTGCCCACAATCAAGTTGCGCATTAGAACAAGCAGGCAGCTTCATGGCTGCAGCAACCCTTACTTCATTAGAATGTTTTCTTTGTAAGTGTCTGATGAGCACACTTTGAAATTGGCCACAATATAGGCAAGGTCGTTTCGGTTTCTTGGAAGAAATGTTTGGCAGTCCGTCTGAGGCAGGTGGCAGTCCATTTGAGGCAGGTGGCAGCTCATCTGAGGCAGGTGGCAGTCCGTTTGAGGCAGGTGGCAGTACATCGTGTTTGTCTGGTATTTCTGAAAAAAAAACAAAATATGCAAAAAATCCTATTACAAAGTTTTCAAAGATCAAAGCAGCTCTACCCAAGAAAAAAATGAAAACTGAACAACGCTTCTTGAAGAATAACCATGTGATCATATTAGGCATAACCAAAACCAATATCAACGATTATGAAAAGTGATCGCTTCCTGGAAATAAAAGCCCAGGTTCAGATCTTTATGTTCACAACAAAAAGGAGCATGGTAAAAATTTCAAAATGGGGGAATGCAGCAGCTTAACTGAACATTTAGTAACTTTTGCCTGGTCTTTGCAAGACTGGTGAATAACGTGTTTCACAAATATACAATTTCCCTGGAAACCATGGACTCCCAGCATTTTCCTTAGAAACAAATGAAGCTGCATAAGGCAGAGATGCGTGTGTGTGTGTGTGTGTGTGTGTATGTGTGTGTGTATGTGTGTGTGTGTGTGTGTGTGTTTGTGTGTGTGTGTGTGTGCATGCATGTGTCAGACATGAGGTGAGGAAGCTTTTGAGACCATGTTGCCAGTTTTGGTGAATGCTATTTTTAATTGCTGTCCAGTGTTGTTTTCAAAATTGATGTTTTTTACATTTAGTCAAATTTTGACTTAATGTTTTAACAAAGATGGGAAAATGTAGAGCATGTACAATTCTGTCCACACGAAACTGTTTTCTTGATAGTACACTAGTTGATTGCAACTGCATATGCAAATGTCCTGAACTATAGTCTATAGACAAGTCTTGCTTCTGGCTCAGGAAAGCTGAATTTTAGGTAAATTGGCAAATCATGAAAGGTTGCAGTCATAGAGTCACTACTTCTCAGTTTCTTTCACGGACTTTTACCTTGGCATGTTTTCTTCCTTTTTGCAGGTGGTGACAGCATTGAGTAGTAGTACATGTAGCTTGAAAAAGGTGTGCCATCAGAATCAGAATCACTCTCCGGATCGTAACTGTAGTCTTCATCCTAAAACAAAATATTCACAGTTAAGTTATAGTGATGTCTCTGGCAAGGCGGAACATGCCATCATGTGAAACTCTTTTTTTTATTTTTTATCTAAACATCACAAATGAAAGCTCAAAACGTATTTGTCAGTAGATCTGGAAATCTGGTCATAGGTCCTTTTGAGTAAAACTAAAAGTACTTGGAGGAAGGAGAAAAAATTATCACATTCACACTATTTGACTTGTAATGCGTGTGTGTTAAAGCCCCAGTCCGTCCCAAATGGTTTACAGAACGATTCAAATCTTTTCATGAAAAAGCAGTTCTAACCTTATCGAACACACTTGCAATAGCATTTAGTGAATAGCATTAAATGACACAGTTTTTTTGTTTAGCTCGAGTAAACCACACACCTGTTTTCGTGGTTAATCTAACCCCTGAGCCATCGTGAACCCATGTGATCTACTTTCCCTTTTTTTCTCACAATTTAGTAGTCAGTCCTTGATTTCAATGCGACTCGCTGTATCTGCCATGGCTCGTTATCTAAAACGCAACAAATGGCTGCGAGTCACACGAAGTGAATGGTGTCGGCTGACCGTTCAAAGAAACTGGCGACATGCTGAACATTCGTCTGCTACGAGAAACACGTTTTGCAGGACACGCTTCAGGGCTAGTTTTTAAACTTTAAAATCTTCGAGTTTTACTGATTTTGTCTTAATGAAAAAAGAATTATTTAAGAATATTTGTGTAACAAGCTGTCAATTTATTAGTATAAGTTAGGTCTAGCGCCAAAACGAGCCATCCCATTGTCTGATCAGACAATCCGGCTGGCCACGCAAAAATAAATTCGTTCATAAGTGCTCGCTCTTTTCGGAGGGCACCTACGATGTTCTCAAGTGGTGAGTGTTGAAATGCAAGGGTGTTTGTACTGTGTGTAAAAGCCTGACAGTGTCTGTGATGGTTTACGGGAAGCTGCGTGTGCCTTTAAATTCAACAGGGGACCTAGGTTGATCAAATGTCGTCCTAAAGCTCTAATCATGCAATACTTTTCTTATTTTCAGTCGCCCTAAGGTTTGGTGCTTCTATTTAAATCTCAAATTGCTTAACTTTGTCATAGAGTGAGACTGCAAGTCGCCCACTCGGCCACTATGGTCCCATTAATAGTCGTGTTCAATGTGCTTTTGACACAGATCATCATAATGGTCCCGACTCTCCTCAATTATGCGCTTATCTTGTGTCTTTTCTGGATTACACAGATACTGAAGTAAAATGCAAAAAATCCTTAAAATGTGACCCTCCACCACGAAATGAGTCACATGTCACCTCGCGCGGTTCTGCACTAGGCTTAATATAAGTCCAGGGAGTGTCTGGTAACAGTTTGTGGGTCACCTTAATCACAGGCTTATAAAGTTAAAAAGTCATCCGGAGAGTCAAATTCAGGAAGTAGGTAACCCGTGAGTTAGTTCAAATCGCGAGGCTTTTCGTACCTGTCATCTCCAGATGAGGCTGGTTTTATCGGTACATCTCCAAATGAGGCTGGTGGTAGCGGTACATCTCCAGATGAGGCTGGTGGTAGCGGTACATCTCCAGATGAGGCTGGTGGTAGCGGTACATCTCCAGATGAGGCTGATGAGAAATAAATCAGGTCATCTTTTTACTGACACAAACTTTGAAAGGAATTCCTGTTCACGAACCGCCTTTTTCTTTGTTGTTGTTTTTACATGATGGAAATTGAGCTTTCCACGCTTTGAACAGATCAATACAACTGATCTCGTTTCGTCACTTCATACGAGACTCGCCACGTCATGTCACAAAAGTAGAAACTCAAGAAGTTTAAGAATTCGAAAATTTTTAATTAAATTTTGATTTAATATAATATACTTACCCAATTCTTATGAATGCATTGACTTTAGTCCCACATGCTAGATGTCGAAAAACCTCTCAAATTACCTGCCCTTAGTAGGGTGGTAACCAAGCTAAAAGCGACGCCATAGCCGTTGCTATGGCCTGACCTTGCTCGGTTACCCATAACACCCTGCGCACCACGTGAGCGCTAGCATCCGTAATGTTCATTCGAGACTATTAGTCAAACAAACCCCCAAGGACATAATCCAGCGGGGACGGATGGGAGGGTATTAACTATAAGAATTGGGTAAGTATATTATATTAAATCAAAATTTAATTAAAAATTTTCGATTTAATCACATATTCTTACTCCAATTCTTATGAATGCAGATTCCTCCTAAAGGCGGAGGGAACTTACTTATGTCCTTGCAAGCACCTGCCCTGCAGCCACCAAAGCCGGCAAAGCACTGGAGCCCTCCAGTCGCGTGCAAGAGATGTCACGAAGGTAGAAGTTGATGAATACATCGTCTGACTTCCAGTAAGCTGTCTGCAAGACATCGCTTAATCGCCCTGAACGTAAGACGGCCACAGAGGACGCCCAGGCCCTGGCCTCATGTACTCGAGCTGATGTCAGAGGAAGGACTGAACGCCCCCCCCTCTCCTGAGAGAGCCACCACTCATAAGCTCGTCTAATGAGGGTCGCCACCCATCTTGTAAGGGTCAATTTCGATATGTCCCTGTCATATTTCGTGTTCAATGAAATGAACAAAAGTTTTTGGCTTTTGGCCCTAACCAACTGAGTGCGAGCCAAGTAAGACTTCAAGGCCCTAACTGGACAGTTAGCTAAGTCTGGATCGTGCGAAGCTAAGATAGTCCCAAGCGGGGGGACTCGGACCACGGGCGGGGATTGGCCTGGCTTTTGATTTTTCGCGAGAAAACCAGGCCGGAAATGAAGCGACATTGAACCATCGCGCTCAAACGCGATGTCTTCCGACAAACCCGACAAGGCATGTATCTCACTGCCTCGCCGAGCAGTAGCCAGAAGAAGCAGAAAAACCGTCTTGCGTGTTAAATCAGTCAGGCTAGCAGCCTGCAAAGGCTCAAACGCCGCAGAACGCAAATATTCTAAAACCAAAAATAAGTCCCATGCCGGGACAGAGGTCCGTCTCTGCGCTTCCTGGAGAGCGGCCCCTTTGATCACACTAGCAATCACTCCGTTAACGTTAATCAATCTGCCTATCTGTCTCAGAGTAGCAGATATAGCAGAACGTCGGACTCTCAAAGCAGAGGCCGAACTGCCCTGAGCAGACAAAAAAGAAAGATGATTTGCCACCTGTAAGGAGCGCGGGGCCACGGCATTGACCCCCGTCTCCCTACACCACTTGGCCCAGGCGGCCCAATGGCAAGCATACACAGACGCAGTCGAGGACCTATGCGCCTTAAAAACCAAATCCAGCGTAGAGTCTGAAGCGCCAGATTTCCGCAGTTCCGACCTCACAGTCTCCAAACGTGTAGGCGCAGGGCCTGCGGGTCTCTGTGCGGGATGCCTGTTCTTGGCTGAACGAGCTCTCCCCGCACCAGATTTAGAGGGATCGGAACCCCTTTTGCCAGCAACAGCAGATCTGGAAACCACTGCTGGGAAGGCCACCAGGGGGCTACCAGCAGCAGGAGCTCCGGACGATCCAGCTCGGCCTTCCTCACCACTCTGCTGAGTAGAGGAAAGGGAGGATATGCGTAGGCCTGAAGGCCGCTCCACGAGATCTCCAACGCATTGCTTGCCCAAGCTTCCGTGTCCGGAAAGGGGGACACGAAAATGGGAAGTCTCTTTGAAAATCTCGTTGCAAATAGATCGACCATGGGTTTCTCCACCTGTGCCCACAGGCGCTGGAGCGCCCCGTGAGTGATCGTCCATTCGGTGTGCAACACCTGAGAGGACCTGCTGAGCGCATCCGCCAGAGCGTTGAGCTTGCCCGGCAGGAACTCTGCTGAGATCATGATCCGATGCGAGTGGCACCACACCAGAACCTCGCATGCCCTGTCTGACAGGGAAAACGACCGAGCTCCTCCCTGCTTGTTGATGTAGGCAGCGACAGTTGTATTGTCCGTGTGCAACCGGACATGTCTGCCGCCCACCAGAGGGAGAAACGCAAGCAAACCGAGGGAAACAGCCTCCAACTCCAGGCGATTGATATGCCAGAGACGCTGGGCCTGAGTCCAAAGACCGGAGGCCGCCTGGCCCCCGATGTGGGCCCCCCACCCAGCCATAGACGCATCCGTAAACAGATCTATGTCCGGAGGGGGCAGAGAGATGGGGACCCCCTGAGAGATCCAGTCTAGGTCCAGCCACCGAGCCGTCGCGTGACTGAACCATCCCTGTGTGGAGACGATTTTGTCCCAATCTTGCGAAGCCGGCTCCCAGAGAGAGCTGAGCGCAGCCTGGAAAGGCCTCTTGTACACCCTCCCTAAGGGAACCAGAGTTGCCATAGATTCCATTTGGCCCAGAATCGAGGTAAGGACCCTCACCGAAGCCTGCTGGCTGCCAGCCACGGCCGAAATGAGAGCATGAAGCTTCTGAATCCTCTCCTGCGTAGGCCGGACCGTCCAAGCGACAGTGTCGAACGCCATACCGAGGTAAACAAACCTCTGCGAGGGAGTCAATTCCGACTTCGCTTGGTTCACAGAGAACCCCAGGCTCAGAGCCCGGTTCAACACTACCTGAGTGTTCAAGAGGCACACTGATTGACTCTGACTCAGAATCAACCAGTCGTCGAGGTACGTCCGTAGACGAATACCTCTTTGCCTGATCAGCGCGGCCAACTGTCTGATCACCAAAGTGAAAACCCACGGGGCCAGGGACAGCCCGAAGGGCAGAGCCCTGAATTGAAAGATCCGATGACCCCAGCGGAACCGGAGCCACTTTCTGTCCACTTGATACATAAGGATATGAAAGTAGGCGTCCGTCAAATCCACCGAAGTCACCCAATCTCCCCGGCGCAGGGCCTCCCTGACCGAAGCTGGCGTTTCCATACGAAACTTGATCTTCCGCAGAAACTTGTTCAAGACCGAAAGATCGAGAACAGGCCTCCAGCGGCCCGACGCCTTGGGCACAACAAACAGGCGTCCGTAAAACCCCGGCGAGGAGTGATCCACAATCTCCTCTATAGCCTCTTTGGCCAAAAGAGACCTGATCTCTGTCTCTATGGCCGCTCTGGCCTCCAGGCTGGCCGGAAAACGAAAGGGAGGAGGAACCCTGGTCAAGGGAGCCTTTTCCCCCTCCCACAACAGGCGGAATCCCGATCGCACCACCCGCAAAATCCATTGGCTGTGCACTAACGCCTGCCACATGGAAATGGCCCTGGTGGGGCCCCCCGCCACCACAAAAGTGGGGGGAACAGGGGTGATGTGATCGGGAGAGCCTCATTGGGGGGAGGGCTTTCGAGCCCCCCCCCTCCCCTTCCCGAACGAGGGTTTCTTAGGATAAGGAGCACCCTTGGCTGGTGCGCCCTTATCTCCCTGTTCCTTAGGACGAGAGGCGTTGTGCTGCTTCTTGTTCCAGGCAGGCTTAGAAGAAGACTGAGATTTCTTTGGGATTTTAAACGAAATCCCAACGAGATGTCTGTCTTTAGCCTCCTGCACTTCCCGCTGCCTTGCATCCAGGGCTACTCTACCCAGGAGAGAGCCCTCAACAAAAGGCGAGGAACGAAGCGAGTCCACAGTGGACTGCTGGGAAAAACCTGCTTGAGACAGCAGCAAATCACGTCGTGAAAAGACAGCATGAGCATACAGCCTCGCTGAAATGCTCATCCTCTCAGAATTCACCATCCCCAAAGCAGCAAGCAGTGTGGAGATATCACTGGCTGAGGCGTCTTCCCTGAGTCTAAACGGCTCCAAAGAGCCAGCCACAGCTCGAGTAAGAGCTCGGAGCAAAGACTCTGCCATAGAAGCCAATTCCAGATCAAGACGCCCAATCTCCTCCAGAGAAGAGAGAGAAGCGTCCGAGAACGAGACCCCTTCCTTAGCAGAAGGTTGCTTTGGCAACAAGGCAAGCAACTCCGGCGGAATTGGCAAAGTTGCCCTCGGCAAAGCAAAAGTCTGAACAAAGTTCCTAGACTTCACATTCCAGTCCAGCTTTTTCTGCACTAACGGCGAAAAAGCAGTGGCCTGCGCGTTTGACGCTAGCCATGGATCGGCTGAAGCAGGCGCTGTATCATGAGCATGCAACAAAGGGAAAGGAGTTGGCGACAGACCGCTGCCCTGAGGGGCCGGACGAGCCAAAAGTTGCGACATGTGATAAGCCACGGCAGGTGATTCCACAAAACGAAACGATTGTGAACTCTCCTGCGAAGGCCGAAAATCATTCGCCGCGGATGGTGGAAAAGAGACATCCTGTCCTGAATCCACCACCCCCTCCGGAAAGTAACGAGCTGCCACACAAGCCGCTCTTCTCATGGCTTGCCTAAATCCAAAAGGCAAGACTACACACTCCTCATCTTCCACAGAAGAATCCGAATCCCCAGCCTGTACAGTATCACTGTACACAGGAGGGGAGACAGGAGCAGCAAAAGCGTGACCCGATCCCGCTTGCCACCCACCATCCCCCCCCTGCCCCACTGGGGTAGAAGGGTAGACAGTAGGCACAGAGGCCCGCCAAGAAGGCGGGGGGAGGGGGCCAGCCAACAAAGCCGCGCCAGGCCCATTGTCGGTAGACCGCTGACCGGGCGCTTGGCCCCAACAGTCAAAACCGGTCTGGCCAGTTTGAGCTACCCCGCCCGCTGCATGCGGTGGGAGTTGGCTCGTAGCTGTAGCAAGCGAACCCTGCGAGGGGTAAGACTGAGTGAGAGGCGAGACCGTGAAAGGCCGCCCCCACCCGTCAACCTGCTGTAGTCCCGATGCCCCACCACCCCACCACCCCTGCTGGGGAGAGGGGCGGCTGCTAGCAGTGGACAATAGCGGCACTGACTGAGACGCCAGTCCAACAGCGGACACCCGATCATGCCCGGCGGGCGAGAAAGGGTGAGCCGCTACACCAGCCCCCACCCAGTCCCGCCCAGTGGGTGGGAAAGAGTGAGACGCTGACACAGCCCCCTGCCCCCAGTGGGGCAAGGTGGGACCAAGCCCAGGCTGTGACTTACCATGCCCCCTCTCTCCCTCTCCCACCCGGGGAGAGAGCTGACTTCCCACTGCAGTGTTGCTAAAAGCAAGCTGAGCGGGAAGAAAAAGAGAGGAAGCAGACCCCCTCTCCTTACGGAGAGAGTGTTCGAGCGCAACCGCAGCACTACCAGAGGCAGAGAGGGAAGGCCCGAACTGGTCAGGTGCACCAAGCAAGTGCGCAGAAGAAATGGCCGCCCGGCCACCCCCCCCATCCGCGGGAGTCGCCATAGTCGACGACGACGACGACCCCAGCCGAGCCAGGGAGGAAGGATCCCCTACCGCCGGAGGCAGAGGAGGGACCCCAGAGCGAGACGCAAACTGTTGAGAAATAAAATCAAACAATTCGGACTTCAACGAGCCCAGGGCTGAAGGCCCCGGCTCCTCACCCCTATCAGGGGACGCGAGCTGTGAGCGAACGGAACCCGTCCTCGGAGGGATAGGAACATCAAACGAAGTGCTATTTGACGGATCTTCTACCCGCATAATAGGCAAATCCACGCTCTTGGCTTTACTCTTAGCTTTAGCTTTCTTAACTGGGCTAAGAGCCTTGTCACCTTCCAGTCTCGCACTCAGTTTAGCTTTGTTGTCGGCCATTTTAAGACCGGCGAAAACAGTCACCCAGAACAAAATTATCTGCGTGCGTGTTCAAAACAAAGCTATCAACATTTACATTCCAAACGTAAAAAGGAAAGATCTCACCAAAAGGTAGACGGACAGGTAGACCCCCAAGAACCGGCTAGTCTCACGGACGAGCAGGCATGTGAAGGCCAAAAGTGAGAGCGAAATTCGGACACGTCCACCGTGTGTTGTCGAAAGTCGAGAATGAACATTACGGATGCTAGCGCTCACGTGGTGCGCAGGGTGTTATGGGTAACCGAGCAAGGTCAGGCCATAGCAACGGCTATGGCGTCGCTTTTAGCTTGGTTACCACCCTACTAAGGGCAGGTAATTTGAGAGGTTTTTCGACATCTAGCATGTGGGACTAAAGTCAATGCATTCATAAGAATTGGAGTAAGAATATGTGATTAAATGTAAGGCGGCCTTCTGTCATTTTCAAGGGTACCAATTTGAAGCCAATATTTATTAACCAACATGAACCGTAGCCTACCGTACAGTCTAACAGTGTGAAATGTGAATGAGGGTCGCATCAGCAACTTTAGCCTATTCATTTCACCCTCCGGATGGACGGTCTTATCAGACACTGATTTAGTGATAAACACGTAGTATCGATGCAGGCACACTCATTTTCGCAAACAAGCAGTTGCTTCATAAAATAGGTACTTAACAATTGTGCAGCAAGCTGGTTTTAAAAGTGCATGCATGTTCTGCTGTGCAGTGACTTGAATGAGAAGCATTTAACAAGGGTAAAAGATCAAATACGGTGATGCCACACGCTGAAGAATAACATACCTGGAGTCCTGAGCTGCTGCTGAAGGACAGTAAGGTCGGTGGGAAGCTGGACATTGTTGGGAGACGTAAGACGAGACACAGACTGCGCTGGCAACATCATTGCTTGAGGTGCCAAGGCAACGGGGTGCCAACCAGCCATCGAGAAAACCAGACTTTGCTGACTTGTTGTAACCATGCCTGTCAAACAAGTACAATGTATATCACAATGGGCACAAGTCTGTTTTATGTGGGAAAAAGTATAGCCAGTGTTGTTGCCAGCCTAAGAAGACAATAGGTCATTTGGACCTCCCTAAAAAAAAAACAATAAGTCCAAATGTCCTGGCTTTAAAAAAACAATAGGTCCAAATTACCATGCCGTAGTATTATATTGATGAAATTTCCGCTGTTTGCGCCGTTTTCGATAATTAGGTACACCGGCTGGAACGGGTATTTCCGTAAACGCAGCCTCGAGTGTCAATGACGACAAACACAGAGTCAATGACGACAAACACAGAGTCGGCACCGAGTGCATTTTTCACTCGTAGCAAACATGAGCATTTCGATCGGGGTTTGTTTTCCGACTTTGCAACTCCCATTCCATTCATTGCAGACCTTGTCCGCCTTGTACGAATATGTATCGGTCAGTTGACCACCAAAACGTAAAAACTATCGGTCCATCGACCGGACAAGGCTAGGTCCAATGCGTCAAATCAGAAAGGAATGCGTCAGAGACCGAAGACCAAGGCCTGGCAAGAACACTGTATAGCATGTTAAATTCTTTACACAAGAAACTGTTTCCTTGATAGTACAATAAATGATTGCAACTTGACTAGGAAATGTCCTGAACTATAGACCAAGTTGTGGTTTCTGGCTCAGGAGAGTTGAATCTTAAGTAAATTGGTCATCCATGAGTTAAGTAAATTGGTCATCCATGAGTTGTCGCAGTGAGTGAGTTACTACTTCTCACAGTTTCTTTCATTGACTTTTACCTTGGCAAGTTTTCTTCCTTTGTGCAGGTGGTGACAGCATAGGGTAATCGCAGGAAGAAGGTGTGCTATCAGAATCAAAATCACTCTCCGGACGGTATAAGTCTTCATCCTAAAACAAAATATTCACAGTTAAGTTAATGTGATGTCTCTTGCAAGGCGGAGCATAGAATCATGTGGAACTTTTATTTAAACATCACAATGTAAACCCCAAAGAGTATGCGTAAGTAGATCGGAATATCGAGTCAAAGGTCCTTTTCAGTAAAAGGACTTGGAGAAAGTATGAACACATTCACACCATTTTTGACATTATCATATATATACTGTTCAAAAAAAGAAACGCATAGCTTGTAATATTTGGTTAATTTAGTTATATGGCTACAAGGATATCCACCAAACTGCAGAAAATGTTTATCTGGTCGTCGACCTTTCGTCCATTGCCACAAGTGAGCTCTGCACGTGACGCATGCGTTATCAGTGGCTACAATGTCAAAATTGCTCATTTGGCATGACCACTCGTCATGCTTCAGTGTAATCTCGTGAAACTCGGGGAATATTGAGCTCTCACCATGTCTTCCAAAACCCATAAAAGCGGATTGTTCGCCACAAAGAAATCAGACGACAATTCAGCGACGAAAGATGGCCCGATTGAGCAGAGAAGACCGCCAAATTGCATTGGGTCGTTTACAAGCAGGCCAAAGTCAAAGTGCAATCGCCAGGCACTTCCACGTGTCCCAGGGCACCATCAGTAGACTGTGGGTCAGGTTTCAAGCCACTGGCTCCGTTGCTGACTTGCCACGAGCGGGAAGACCAAGGGCGACAACTGCTGCTCAGGACCGTTTCATACGGCTCCGCCACCTCCGGAATCGTTTCCTGTCGGCCTCATCTTCTGTCCAGGCTCTCCCCGGGCCACACCGATTATCGGACCAGACCGTGCAGTACCGCCTGCATAAAGCTGGTTTGAGAGCTCGCAGACCTCACAGAGGAGCTGTCCTCACCCGCCGCCATCGCCAGAACCGAGTGCAGTGGGGCAACCAGCACCTTCGCTGGACCGTCCGGAATCACTGGAGACACGTGTGGTTCAGCGACGAGTCCTACTTCCTGCTCCAGCGACATGATGGTCGGAGGAGGGTCTACCGGAGAGTAAACGAACGTTACGCGCCCAACTGTGTGGATGAGGCACCCATTCATGGTGGTGGAGGCGTCATGGTGTGGGGGCGATCAATACCGCTGGAAGGAGCACCCTGGTGCACGTCCAAGGGCGCATAACTGCCCAGCGATACGTGGAGGAAATTCTGCGCCCACACGCCCTTCCTCTTCTGGCTGACCAGGATGCCATATTCCAGCAGGACAACGCTCGCCCGCACACAGCACGACTCACCACCCAGTTCCTCACCGACCACCATGTCCAGGTGCTTCCCTGGCCATCCATGTCGCCAGACATAAACCCGATAGAACACCTCTGGGATGAATTGGACAGACGTGTGCGCAGGCAAGAAGAAGCGCCAGCAAATCACCGCGATCTATTGCAGGCACTTCAGGAGGAGTGGGACACCATCCCACAGCAAGATATCCGGCATCTGATCCAGTCCATGCCCAGAAGGTGCCGGGCAGTTGTTGCTGCTCAAGGCAGTCACACCCCCTACTGACTTGACAGCCTCGGCACCCAATCGTATTGATTGACTGATTGATTTGAAGATGCAAATGAACTGTGTGTGCATTCAACTGTGTCCATACCAAAATTCAAACAAATAATCTAAATATTGGATTTTCTGTTATTTTTTTCGAAAAATAAAACAAATTTGGCAAGTAGCAACTATGCGTTTCTTTTTTTGAACAGTATATATAATATGCGTGTGTGTCAAATTCCACAGGGGAGCTAGGTCGAACATATGTCATCCTAAAGCTCCAATTCAGCAATTGTACAATACTTTCAATGTATTTTCTTTCGCCCTAAGGTTTGGTGCTTCCTTTCAAATCTCAAATGTCATTTTAGTGACAACCCAGATCCAATTCACCAAATGTCGCCCTAAAGCTCCCATTATACAATACTTTTGATTAGGGCGACCAAAAATATAACATATATTGTGCTAAATCCTACAGGGGAGCTAGGTCGACCAAATGTCGTCCTAAAGCTCCAATTGTACAATACTTTCAACTTATATTCTGTCGCCCTAAGGTTTGGTGATTCTTTTCAAATCTCAAATTTCATTTTTACTGACAACCCAGATCACATTGCCTATCAAGCAGACATACAAGCTAATGTCGACACATGCTTCCAGACAAATTTGCAATAACAATAGAACCTTTTCCCATAATACCATGGCAGCTTAGTACACCTGCCTTTCCTTGAGTCTCCACAATCATCATTCTGATTATTCTGAGACTATGATGCATGCTGGGTGTGTTTCTGCGGGTTGCATTGACCCGAGTTGGACATTGGCGTCAGGATCAAGTCCAAGCATGATTTTAAGGGCATATGTACTCAGAATACTGAATAGACCTCAGTTTAAAATCTCATCCCAAAGAGTAGTGAGACACCGCCCTCCATGTGGGGTCAAGTTAACAGCAGTGTACAACTCAGACAGTCACTTATCCAAGTACTGCCTAGGCTCGGCATTGCTTAACTTTGTCATTGAGTGAGACTGCAAGCCGCCCACTCGGCCACTATGGTCCAATAAATATTCGTGTTAAAATAAATGTGATGCTTTTGACACAGATCATCATAATGGTCCTGACTTGCCTCATTTATGTGCTTATCTTGTGTGTTTTTCTGGATTACACAGGTACCGTAGTTAATGTCCAACTATCCTAAAAATTAACAGTTTCTTGGTGGTGAATGCAAGTACGTGTAAGAATGTTGTGCCTTTTACATACTTTCTTTTTATTCTAAATTCAACCAATATACATGTGTATGTGTTAAAGCTTACAGGGGAGTTAAGTCGACCAAATGTCGCCCTAAAGATCCCATTATACACTACTTTCCACTTAGGATGACCATAGTATTTGTGCTTCCATTGGACTGACAATAATTACCCCCGGGGGGGGGGGGGGGGGGGGGGGGTGTGGCGGGGCCCAATTCCCATTTCCTGTGAAAAGTTAAAAAAGTCATCCGGAGAGTCAAATTCAGGAAGTAGGTAACCCGTGAGTTAGTTCAAATCGCAAGGCTTTTCGTACCTGTTCATCTCCAGAAGAGGCTGGTTTTATCGGTACATCTCCAGATGAGGCTGGTGGTAGCGGTACATCTCCAGATGAGGCTGGTGGTAGCGGTACATCTCCAGATGAGGCTGATGAAAAAAAATCAGGTCATCTTTTTACTGACACATACTTTGAAAGGAATTCCTGTTCCCGAACCGCCTTTTTCTTTGGCCCAGCTGAGGATCCACCTCTTTGTTGTTGTTTTTGCCTGATGGAAATTGAGCTTTCCACGCTTTGAACAGATCAATACAACTGATCTCGTTTCTTCACTTCATACAAAACTCGGTCACGTCATGTCACAAAAGTAGAAACTCAAGAAGTTTAAGAATTGTAAGGCGGCCTTCTGTCATTTTCAAGGGTACCAATTTGAAGCCAATATTTATCAACCAACATGAACCGTAGCCTACCGTACAGTCTGACAGTGTGAAATATGAATGGGGGTCGCATCAGCAACTTTAGCCTATTCATTTCACCCTCCGGAAGGACGGTCTAATCAGTCACTGATTTAGTGATAAACACGTAGTATTGATGCAGGCACACTCATTTTCGCAAACAAGCAGTTGCTTCATAAAATAGGTACTTAACAATTGTGCAGCGAGCTGGTTTTAAAAGTTCATGCATGTTCTGCAGTGCAGTGACTTGAATGAGAAGCATTTAACAAGGGTAAAAGATCAAATACGGTGATGCCACACGCTGAAGAATAACATACCTGTAGTCCTGAGCTGCTGCTGAAGGACAGTAAGGTCGGTGGGAAGCTGGACATTGTTGGGAGACGTAAGACGAGACACAGACTGCGCTGGCAACATCATTGCTTGAGGTGCCAAGGCAACGGGGTGCCAACCAGCCATCGAGAAAACCAGACTTTGCTGACTTGTTGTAACCATGCCTGTCAAACAAGTACAATGTACATATCACAATGGGCACAAGTCTTTTTTATGTGGGAAAAAGTATAGCCAGTGTTGTTGCCAGCCTAAGAAAACAATAGGTCATTTGGACCTCCCTAAAAAAAACCAATAAGTCCAAATGTCCTGACTTTAAAAAAACAATAGGTCCAAATTACCATGCCGTAATATTATATTGATGAAATTTCCGCTGTTTGCGCCGTTTTCGATAATTAGGTACACCGGCTGGAACGGGTATTTCCGTAAACGCAGCCTCGAGTGTCAAAGACGACAAACACAGAGTCAATGACGACAAACACAGAGTCGGCACCGAGTGCATTTTTCACTCGTAGCAAACATGAGCATTTCGATCGGGGTTTGTTTTCCGACTTTGCAACTCCCATTCCATTCATTGCAGACCTTGTCCGCCTTGTACGAATATGTATCGGTCAGTTGACCACCAAAACGTAAAAACTATCGGTCCATCGACCGGACAAGGCTAGGTCCAATGCGTCAAATCAGAAAGGAATGCGTCACAGACAAAAGACCGAGGCCTGGCAACAACACCGTATAGCATGTTAAATTCTTTACACAAGAAACTGTTTCCTTGATAGTACAATAATTGATTGCAACTCGACTAGGAAATGTCCTGAACTATAGACCAAGTTGTGGTTTCTGGCTCAGGAAAGCTGAATTTTAAGTAAATTGGTCAACCATGAATTGTCGCAGTCAGTGAGTTACTACTTCTCACAGTTTCTTTCATTGACTTTTACCTTGGCAAGTTTTCTTCCTTTGTGCAGGTGGTGACAGCATAGGGTAATCGCAGGAAGAAGGTGTGCTATCAGAATCAAAATCACTCTCCTGACAGTAGTCTTCATCCTAAAACAAAATATTCACAGTTAAGTTAATGTGATGTCTCTTGCAAGGCGGAGCATAGAATCATGTGGAACTTTTATTTAAACTAAAACATCACAATTTAAACCCCAAAAGGTATTTGTAAGTAGATCGGAATATCGGGTCAATTTTTGAAAAAGGACTTGGAGAAAGTATGATCACATTCACACCATTTTTGACATATATATATACATGCGTGTGTGTTAAATCCCACAGGGGAGCTAGGTCGATCGACCAAATGTCATCCTAAAGCTCCTATTGTACAATACTTTCAACGTATTTTCTTTCGCCCTAAGGTTTGGTACTTCCTTTCAAATCTCAAAAAAGTGTTGTTGTCTGATGTTGATGTCGTGTACCAAAAAGAAATAAAAACGTGTATAAAAAAAAAAAACTGAAAAAATAAAATTCTCAAAAAAGTAATATGTCATTTTTTTTTAGTAACAACCCAGATCCAATTCGCCAAATGTCGCCCTAACGCTCCCATTATACAATACTTTTGATTAGGGCGACCAAAATTATAACATATATATATATATATATATATATGCATGTGTGTTAAATCCCACAGGGGAGCTAGGTCGACCAAATGTCATCCTAAAGCTCCTATTGTACAATACTTTCACATATTTTTTTCGCCCTAAGGTTTGGTGCTTCCTTTCAAATCTAAAAAAAAGTGTTGCTGTCTGATGTTGATGTCGTGTACCAAGAAGAAACAAGAAGAGCAAACGCTCGATCGAGTCACTTTCGCAGTTCTGAATATTATATGAGGCATCAGATGGACAGGAAGAAATTGCTATTCACAACACAATGAGTCACGTTCACATAAAATTTGAGCCCGGTCACTTTTATAGTTTCCGAGAAAAGCCCAACGTTAAGTTGTGTGTTGCCGAACAGAAAAGGCTAGTTATCTCCCTTGTTTTTCTGATAACGTTCGTAAAAGGCTACAGATGTAAATACTTTGATGTAAAGAATAATCCTACAAAGTTTCAATCACATCCGATGAACTTTGTCAAAGATATAAAATGTCTAATTTTTCCTTTGACGCTGACCTGTGACCTTGAAAAAGGTCAAAGGTCAACGAAACCATCGTTAAAGTGTAGAGGTCATTGGAGGTCACGACTAAACAAAATATGAGCCCGATCGCTTTGATAGTTTCCGAGAAAAGTCCAACGTTAAGGTGGTGTCTACGGACGGCCGGCCGGACGGCCGGCCGGACAGACTAACACTGACCGATTACATAGAGTCACTTTTTCTCAAGTGACTCAATAAAAACGTGTATAAAAAAAAAATCTCAAAAAAGTAAAATGTCATTTTAGTAACAACCCAGATCCAATTCGCCAAATGTCGCCCTAAAGCTCCCATTATACAATACTTTTGATTAGGGCAACCAAAATTATAACATATATATATATATATTGTGTTAAATCCTATAGGGGAGTTAGGTCAACCAAATGTCGTCCTAAAGGTAAAGCTCCAATTGTACAATACTTTCAACTTATATTTTGTCGCCCTAAGGTTTGGTGATTCTTTTAAAATCTCAAATTTCATTTTACTGACAACCCAGATCCCATTCTCTATCAAGCAGACATACAAGCTTATGTCGACACATGCTTCCAGACAAATTTGCAATAACAATAGAATCATTTCCCATAATACTATGGCAGCTTAGCACACCTGCCTTTCGTTGAGTCTCCACAATCATCATTTTGATTATTCTGAGACTATGATGCATGCTGGGTGTGTTTCTGCAGGTTGCATTGACCCGAGTTGGACATTGGCGTCAGGATCAAGTCCAAGCTTGATTTTGAGTGCATATATGTACTCAGAATACTGAATAGACCTCCCTTTAAAATCTCATCCCAAAGAGTAGTGAGACACCGCCCTCCATGAGGGGTCAAGTTAACAGCAGTGTACAACTCAGACAGTCACTTATCCAAGTACTTGGCTAGGCTCGGCATTGCTTAACTTTGTCATTGAGTGAGACTGCAAGCAGCCCACTCGGCCACTATGGTCCAATAAATATTCGTGTTAAAATAAATGTGATGCTTTTGACACAGATCATCATAATGGTCCTGACTTGCCTCAATTATGTGCTTATCTTGTGTGTTTTTCTGGATTACACAGGTACTGTAGTTAATGTCCAACTATCCTAAAAATTAACAGTTTCTTGGTAGTGAATGCGAGTACGTGTAAGAATGTTGTGACTTTTACATACTTTCTTTTTATTCTAAATTCAACCAATCTATATATGTACGTGTGTGTGTGTTAAAGCCAAATGTTGCCCTAAAGCTCCCATTATACAAAACATTCCACTTAGGCATAGGGCGACCGACAAGTATGGGTTATATGAAGTCTTATATCGCGCGCGTATCTCCAGACTCGGACTCAAGGCGCCGTGTGAGATGGATTTTTTTACACAATACATCACGCATTCACATCGACCAGCAGATCGCAGCCATTTCGGCGCATATCCTACTGTTCACGGCCTATTATTCAAAGTCACACGGGTATTTTGGTGGACATTTTTTTAATCTATGGCTATACAATTTTGCCAGGAAAGACCCTTTTGTCAATCGTGGGATCTTTAACGTGCACACCCCAATGTAGTGTACACGAAGGGACCTCGGTTTTTCGTCTCATCCGAAAGACTAGCACTTGAACCCACCACCTAGGTTAGGAAAGGGGGGAGAAAATTGCTAACGCCCCGACACAGGGTCGAACTCACTTCCGAGCGCAAGTGCGTTACCACTCGGCCACCCATTGGTGCCTTTTCTCCAATTTCATTAGACTGACAACATCGACCTAGAGGTGGCTAAATCCCATTTCCTGGAAAGTTTAAAAAATAAAAGCGGTCAATTTTCGTCCTGATATGGCTCTGCGTAGTCGGCTGGACGTTAAGCAACAAATAAACAAACAAAAACGGTCAATTTCATAATGGAGGTAACCCGTGAGTAAGTTCAAAATCACAATGCTTTTCGTACCTGTTCATCTCCAAATGAGGCTGGTGGTATCGGTACATTTCCAGATGAGGCTTTTGGTAGCGGTACATCTCCAGATGAGGCTGGTGGTATCAGTACATCTCCAGATAAGGCTGGTGATAGCGGTACATCTCCAGATGAGGCTGGTGGTATCGGTACATTTCCAGATAAGACTGGTGATAGCGGTACATCTCCAGATGAGGCTGATGATAGCGGTACATCTCCAGATGAGGCTGGTGATAGCGGTACATCTCCAGATGAGGCTGGTGGTATCGGTACATTTCCAGATAAGGCTGGTGATAGCGGTACATCTCCAGATGAGGTTGGTGGTATCAGTACATCTCCAGATAAGGCTGGTGATAGCGGTACATCTCCAGATGAGGCTGGTGATACTGGTACATGTCCAGATAAGACTGGTGAAACTGGTACATATCCAGATAAGGCTGGTGATACTGGTAAATCTCCAGATGAGGCTGGTGATGGCGGTACATCTCCAGATGAGGCTGGTGATACTGGTACATCTCCAGATAAGGCTTGTGATACTAGTACATCTCCAGACGAGGCTGGCAATACTTGTACATCTCCAAATGAGGCTGGCAATACTGGTACATCTCCAGATGAGGCCTGAGGTACCAGTACATCTCCAGATGAGGCTGATAAAAAACAAATCATATCTTTTAACTGACAGAAGCATGTGTTGCATATATATATATATTGTAATACAGACCTTGGGACCTCAATTTTGCCATGGAGTTTAACAAAAAAAAAGCTACGTGCATTTTCAGAAAAATGAGAGTACTCCACATAACTTTTAATCATTCATTTCAAACATGCTGCACACACCGTCATTGATAAAAAAAAAAGATGGAAATCTTTGTTGATTTTTTCTTTAAGAGAAGACCTAATGTCATTAGACATCTGTTTCATCATTGCTGTAGCCTTCTTGCAGGAACACTTAGACTTCTGCGCGATGTTTAAGACAGGAAACACACTTTTGACAGCTTGTAAAATCACATCTGCTGTGCTCAATGACAAATTCATTTTCACTATCAGCTCGGATAACATCGCTTTGGCATGTACTGCACCCTGTTCCTCGGGTAGATCTTTTGCAAAAGACAAAGTCTGTGATGCTCCTCATGCTGGCAGCGGCTTTTCTTGGTGTTGTCAATTTCAGGATCCCTATGAGTCTAGCTTTGACATGCAGTGTCTATCGATGTCAAACTTGGAAAACATACGTTGAAAGGAATTCCTGTTCCCGAACAGCCTTTTTCTTTGCTCCTGCTGAGGATCCACCTCTTTGTTGTTGTTTTTGCATGATAAAAATTGAGCTTTCCACGCTTTGAGCTGATCAACGCAACTGATCTCGTTTAGTCACTTCATACGAGATTCAAAATGGCCATAGTAACAGGTTGTTTTTTTACACTAACTGAGTGAACCGAAAGTAGAAACTCAAGAAGTCTAGGAATTATTTCTCTTTTTTTCCACAGACCGTATCAATCGTAATTTAGAAAATCAAGAGTACAAAATATGGCAAAATCTTACGGGTTCCCTTTTCTGTACTATAAATAGCAATAAAATGATCACAAGATCAAGAAGGGGCATTTACAGGCTTCATGGCCTATCTAATACTAATGTACATTTGAAACTTAGTCAGGTATAGATTACATTCAAAAAGCAGAGGGGTGGACTTTTTCTTGGGTTCCTACCATTGTAAGTTTTTGTTAAAACTTTAAACAATTAAAGTAAAGGTTAATGTATTGGCAAAACAAAGACGAGAACCGAAAAATGCCACACTATGAAAATAAGTATGATAAAATGAAGTCGCAGTAACACTAAGCTTTCAGTTTTATGGGAAAAGTATATATTTCACGACGTTACAAAAACATATTGAACGGAATTGCCACCACCAAGGAATATGATAGCCATGCCTTCAACCCTATTCAACGAAGAGGAAATCTGTATCTGTCAAGTCAATGCTGGTGTCTTGATTACCGCTTTACTGCTTTAAAGAAATGTGCCAACCTTGTGTTTTTTCTTCTGTGACTCGACGGCCTCCAGCTCCTCTTGCAGTACCACAACTCGTTTGGACAGCTGCTAGTTGCGGAATGACAGACTGTCGACCTCCTGCTGGTACTTTCTGTTCCATTGTTCCTTCTCTTTCAGGTGCTCCTATACAACAGGCACAAGAACCAATTGTATTTATGGTCAGTTGACAAAGCCATCTACTTTCAGTACATTTGACACTTTTCAACAATTTAGTCTTATGGTATGAATATTCTTCAAATGGCAAACAATTTTCTAATTACATTCAAAGTTATTCTTATAATTATCATATGTTAAAAGGCTTTTCTGGTTAATGTTAATTGTAATTCAATCAAGTTTGCGTTTTAATGAAACAGATCCTGTGATTGGTCAGAATGCCCCAACTCATTAAAAATTACCGGTCATTAAATAGAGCTTAAACAATGACCACGAGTTGATTAGTGGAAAATAAACCACGAGTGGGTATTTGCAGCCTCTTGGTAATTCACGAGTGTGCGGAGCAGGTTGTTAATGAATTTTTTAGCTAGTGGCTATCGACAATTAGTCACCGGTAATTTGTAATGAGTTGGGACATTCTGACCAATCACAGGATCTGTTTCATTAAAACGCAAACTTGATTGTATTACAATTGTCGATAACCACTCGCTAAAAAATCCATTAACAACCTGCTGGCGAGGCGTATTGATACAGCCTCAACTAGTCTCGGTTAGCTTTGAGGGTCATTTTACAAGTAGGAAATATGAAGGCCAACGAAATACCGAGACCATAAGGTATGCGAAGTGATGACGTTGAGTACGTGACGTAAGTTAATGCATGAATTCTTCCGGACTACGTCAGTCAATTCCAAAGATCGCTTTTGTGATGAAAAGAATTTGTTTTAGAGTTTGCTGTCCAGAAACCCGTCAAAAAAGAAGGGAAAATGTGTGTGAAAGAAAACAAAACAGGAGCAGAGTGATACGATAGGAATACAGAGACATTTCTTGGGACTTGACCCTTGCAGGTAGGTGGACTGAAAGTAGTGTGTGAACAGAACAGAACCAATTCTGTCTGTTTACAACCGCATGAAAGCAGGAAAGAGATTGTCGTCAGATTCAATTACAATAACATTAACATGCTTCCATTTGAAACTTCTCGGTCTTCATCGTGGATTGACGCCCTCCCAAAGTCTAATTGAAGCCCTCCGTCGCTTCGCTCCGTCGGGCTTCAATTAGCTTTTGTCGGGCGTCAATCCCCGATGAAGACTTCGAAGTTTCAAATGGAAGCATGTTAATCACTTAATGTGTAACTGAACAGGTGGGGGCCTCATCAGATCAAAAAGCTGTGTCTGGCAAGAACCGTAGTGAAGGCATTACATCCGCATCAAAGCGACGAAGGAAAGTGTCCATTCTAGCTCTGCCCTCTAAAGTCAAACAGCAGTAAGTCCACTCATAATAAAGCCAAAATGAAGTATTGCCAGTCATAATTATGATAATATGACTGGCAATACTTCATTTTGGCTTTGATTTTTGTTTGTATGTTTGCTTAACGCCCAGCCGACCACGAAGGGCCATATCAGGGCGGTGCTGCTTTGACATATAACGTGCGCCACACACAAGACAGAAGTTGCAGCACAGGCTTCATGTCTCACCCAGTCACATTATTCTGACACCGGACCAACCAGGCCTAGCACTAACCCCATAATGCCAGACGCCAGGCGGAGCAGCCACTAGATTGCCAATTTTAAAGTCTTAGGTATGACCCGGCCGAGGTTCGAACCCACGACCTCCCGATCACGGGGCGGACGCCTTACCACTAGGCCAACCGTGCCGGTTTTTGGCTTTGAAGGGCAGGCTAAAGGTAGTCACTTTGATTAACTGGAAATAATTCATGCAAGTTTTTGTCTTAGCTTTTCTTACCTGAATTATTGCGTAAAGCCATGGGGACCACTCATCCTCCTACCTCTGGTGTAATGAGGGTAGTAGTCCATTTTTGCCGCAAGTACCTGGATAAAAAAAAGCATACACAATAAAATATTTTGTGTTGCCTCAACGTGCATGTCCACCCCCCCCCCCTCCCCCATGTGACCATCTTATCAAGTTGCAGATATTGCTAGTGGTCAGTGTGTTCCCAACACAAATGTGACAAAGGGGTGCTGGTTTTTGTTTTATTAGGTTGAACTTGAAGAATTTTGTAGTAATGAATGTTTTTTGTTCACATCAATTTTGACTCGGTTTAAAGACTTTCATCTGGAATGTTCATAGATCAACCCATAAAAGTTTATCAAATTCCCTTACCAATAAATACACTTTAATTTTCCATGACCAGTGGCTGAACTTCTGTAACACTGACATTCAATTACAATAACATTAACATGCTTCCATTTGAAACTTCTCGGTCTTCATCGTGGATTGACGCCCTCCCAAAGTCTATAGTAATTGAAGCCCTCCGTCGCTTCGCTCTGTCGGGCTTCAATTAGCTTTTGTCGGGCGTCAGTCCCCGATGAAGACTTCGAAGTTTCAAATGGAAGCATGTTAATCACTTAATGTGTAACTGAACAGGTGGGGGCCTCATCAGATCAAAAAGCTGTGTCTGGCAAGAACCGTAGTGAAGGCATTACATCCGCATCAAAGCGACGAAGGAAAGTGTCCATTCTAGCTCTGCCCTCCAAAGTCAAACAGCAGTAAGTCCACTCATAATAAAGCCAAAATGAAGTATTGCCAGTCATAATTATGATAATATGACTGGCAATACTTCATTTTGGCTTTGATTTTTGTTTGTTTGTTTGCTTAACGCCCAGCCGACCACGAAGGGCCATATCAAGGCGGTGCTGCTTTGACATATAACGTGCGCCACACACAAGACAGAAGTCGCAGCACAGGCTTCATGTCTCACCCTGTCACATTATTCTGACACCGGACCAACCAGGCTTAGCACTAACCCCATAATGCCAGACGCCAGGCGGAGCAGCCACTAGATTACCAATTTTAAAGTCTTAGGTATGACCCGGCCGGGGTTCGAACCCACGACCTCCCGATCACGGGGCGGACGCCTTACCACTAGGCCAACCGTGCCGGTTTTTGGCTTTGAAGGGCAGGCTAAAGGTAGTCACTTTGATTAACTGGAAATAATTCATGCAAGTTTTTGTCTTAGCTTTTCTTACCTGAATTATTGCGTAAAGCCATGAGGACCACTCATCCTCCTACCTCTGGTGTAATGAGGGTAGTAGTCCATTTTTGCCGCAAGTATCTGGATAAAAAAAAGCATACACAAAAAAATATTTTGTGTTGCCTCAACGTGCATGTCCACCCCCCCCCCCCCCCCCCCCCCCCCATGTGACCATCTTATCAAGTTGCAGATATTGCTAGTGGTCAGTGTGTTCCCAACACAAATGTGACAAAGGGGTGCTGGTTTTTGTTTTATTAGGTTGAACTTGAAGAATTTTGTAGTAATGAATGTTTTTGTTCACATCAATTTTGACTCGGTTTAAAGACTTTCATCTGGAATGTTCATAGATCAACCCATAAAAGTTTATCAAATTCCCTTACCAATAAATACACTTTAATTTTCCATGACCAGTGGCTGAACTTCTGTAACACTGACATTCAATTACAATAACATTAACATGCTTCCATTTGAAACTTCTCGGTCTTCATCGTGGATTGACGCTCTCCCAAAGTCTAAAGTAATTGAAGCCCTCCGTCGCTTCGCTCCGTCGGGCTTCAATTAGCTTTTGTCGGGCGTCAATCCCCGATGAAGACTTCGAAGTTTCAAATGGAAGCATGTTAATCACTTAATGTGTAATTGAACAGGTGGGGGCCTCATCAGATCAAAAAGCTGTGTCTGGCAAGAACCGTAGTGAAGGCATTACATCCGCATCAAAGCGACGAAGGAAAGTGTCCATTCTAGCTCTGCCCTCCAAAGTCAAACAGCAGTAAGTCCACTCATAATAAAGCCAAAATGAAGTATTGCCAGTCATAATTATGATACTATGACTGGCAATACTTCATTTTGGCTCTGAAGGGCAGGCTAAAGGTTAAGGTAGTCACTTTGATTAACTGGAAATAATTCATGCAAGTTTTTGTCTTAGCTTTTCTTACCTGAATTATTGCGTAAAGCCATGAGGACCACACATCCTCCTACCTCTGGTGTAATGAGGGTAGTAGTCCATTTTTGCCGCAAGTATCTGGATAAAAAAAATCATACACAATAACATATTTTGCAGGGTTCCACATCACGTAAAATTGGAGGTATTATACCCTCTGACCCCCCCCAAATCACGTACGAGACGCTCTTTGAAAGGGTGTCGGTAAGTAACAATTATTTTGCCAAGAGGTATAATAACGTACGACTTGAAAGGCAAAAGGGTATGACTTTGATCGTTTTACAAACGGTACGACTGGTTATGCGACGCTCGAGGTTTTTTTGGTTTTTTTTTTCGCGGGAGACTAATTTCGGAAAGCTTCACCGGCGATCTCGACACGTGTTTTACTGTCTCCGGGAAGTCGGCGCTGTCAGCGTGACCAGAGTTACTTCCCCTCCGCTATTTTCGGTTCTGTTGGTTCCGCGAAGACCGCGAGCGTGCAAGTTTGCAGACGATCAGTTTTGTCACTGACTTTGTGTTTGAAAAGGCCACGACCAAGAAAGCCTGTTGCAGTTGATCCAAAACAACGAACTTTGACGTTTGCATTTTTGCGATACCTGATTTTAGCATGCTTGGTGACATTCTCTTGACCATTCCAATCACTTCTGTACCCTGTGAGAGAGGCTTTAGTCAACAGAACCGGGGGAAGTCAAAGCTAAGGAACCGACTCTCAGTGGAGAGACTGGCCTAACAAAATGATGATTAAACACGTAGGCACTGACCTAAAGCGTGACATCACTGGAAGGGCGGCATTGCAAGTGCACGGAGCCATGAGGAAAACTAAGGAAATCTGTTGACAGTGGCTGTGACTTGCAAAACAAAACACCAAGACTTCACCCAAAGACTGAGTTACAGAGTAATAATTATTAGAGCCATACAGTTGCAACGCCCTTTCAATGATGCCACGCTTTAGTGTGTTGAAACTTAGATTGAACTGTTGTTGTGGAGAGACACAGTCACAAGTGTGTTGCAGATGTGAATTTCAACAGGCACTTGATAGGTGTGTTGTTAATTTGTAACCAACAACTGAACAGGCAAATAATTTCAAACTTATTGATACTCATAATAATATTCTTGTTGTTGTGGAACTGAACTGACTTTTCATAGCATTACCCTGAATTTTGGGGGAAAATCAATCAATCAATCAATATGAAGCTTATATAGCGCGTATTCCGTGGGTACAGTTCTAAGCGCTTGTCGAAGAGTTGTCAACACAGGACTAACAAAGAAACTAACATCTTCAGACGGACACGAACCCTATCACACACTAGCAAACCCTGGTAAACAAACAACTGTTTAACAACAATGTACACATCAATAGCTAGGTCGAACAAAATAATATTAAGCACAAAGAAAACACCTCTCACAGAGCACAGCACAAGAATGTCTTTTGGGGCACAGCACATCACGTCGAGCATGAAAGTCGCAGCCAGCTACGGGAAGAACTGAGTCTTCAACCTACTCTTAAAATAACTGTGGCACTGCACTGGTAAACTCATAATTGTCAGTTGGTGGCTGGGTTCTGGGTTATTAATAAAAGTTTACTGTTCAGAATTTCAAGCCAGTTTACTTGTTCGTTTTGTGAAAGCTCTCAGCCTCTGACTAGTGTTTTGATACCGCGGTAATTGCTGTAAATGTTTAAGTGTTATCATAGACCTGTATTAGATAAATGGTGTTATTCACTTATTGTAATGCTACAAGCAAGAATTTACACATATGACATTTCCCAATGGTCATAAATTATTTCCTTTATTCAAAGCACTCTCAAATTGACAATGCAATCTGCACACATTGACATCATGCACATGCAAGAACCTGGTAAAACAGCAAAGCAATACACAGAGTCGCCGACAACATGCCATACCCTTTGATCAATCAGGAAAGGGTATGAAAACCCTTTACTTTTATGGTGAAAGGGTATGAATACCCTTGACCTCAGAGCCTGTGTGGAACCCTGATTTTGTGTTGCCTAGACGTGCATGTCCACCCCCCCCCCCCCCCCATGTGACCATCTTATCAAGTTGCAGATATTGCTAGTGGTCAGTGTGTTCCCAACACAAATGTGACAAAGGGGTGCTGGTTTTTATATTTAGTCAAGTTTTGACTAAATATTTTAACATCGAGGGGGAATCGAAACGAGGGTCGTGGTGTATGTGCGTGTGTGCGTGTGTGTGTGTGTCTGTGTGTGTGTCTGTGTGTGTGTGTGTGTGTGTAGAGCGATTCAGACTAAACTACTGGACCGATCTTTATGAAATTTGACATGAGAGTTCCTGGGTATGAAATCTCGGAACGTTTTTTTCATTTTTTTGATAAATGTCTTTGATGACGTCATATCCGGCTTTTCGTGAAAGTTGAGGCGGCACTGTCACGCCCTCATTTTTCAACCAAATTGGTTGAAATTTTGGTCAAGTAATCTTCGACGAAGCCCGGGGTTCGGTATTGCATTTCAGCTTGGTGGCTTAAAAATTAATTAATGACTTTGGTCATTAAAAATCTGAAAATTGTAAAAAAAAATAAAAATTTATAAAACGATCCAAATTTACGTTTATCTTATTCTCCATCATTTGCTGATTCCAAAAACATATAAATATGTTATATTCGGATTAAAAACAAGCTCTGAAAATTAAATATATAAAAATTATTATCAAAATTTTTTTTTCGAAATCGTTTTAAAAACACTTTCATCTTATTCCTTGTCGGTTCCTGATTCCAAAAACATATAGATATGATATGTTTGGATTAAAAACACGCTCAGAAAGTTAAAACGAAGAGAGGTACAGAAAAGCGTGCTATGCAGCATAGCGTAACCACTACCCCGCTCTTCTTGTCAATTTCACTGCCTATGCCGTGAGCGGTGGACCACGAGTATACGGTCTTGCTGCGTTGCATTGCGTTCAGTTTCATTCTGTGAGTTCGACAGCTACTTGACTAAATATTGTATTTTCGCCTTACGCGACTTGTTGTTTTATTCGGTTGAACTTGAAGAATTTTGTAGTAATGAATGTTTTTGTTCACATCAATTTTGACTCGGTTTAAAGACTTTCATCTGGAGTGTTCATAGATCAACCCATAAAAGTTTATCAAATTCCCTTACCAATAAATACACTTTAATTTTCCATGACCAGTGGCTGAACTTCTGTAACACTGACATTATAGTGACAGTCAGTGTCACTGACAAGTCAGCATGCAGCTCAGCACTCGCATGGGTGGGAGCCCAAAATTGTTCCAAGACTGAACTTTTTTTAAGGCCGGGGTCCAGGGGCCGCCAAGGCCCCGGCGGGGTCCAGGGGCAGCGCCCTGGTGGGGGGTCCAGGGGGGCGAAGGCCCCCGGCCGAAAACGAATTTTATGAATTTAAAAGGGTTTCTCTGGCCTCTCCTGAGTTTAATTCTGATAAATAAGAACCTTGTTGGAGATACAAAAAGTAACAAAAACTAAAAATTTTAGGGACCTGGCAAGCATTAGAAACAACAAAAAGTGCACTATCAGTCCATTTGGCATAACACAGTATGAGATGACTATCAATGAGGGCGCAGTCTATCAGTTCCATATAACAAAAGCCTTCAGAGCCTCAGAAACACCATGTGTTAACGTGTATGTAGCAGTTTTTCTACACATGGTGACTGTGCTTAGGGCAGCTGGGTCTGCAGCCAGTGTTTTCGCAAACTGCAACAAATCCGGTGCCAATGAAAGTGGCAGACAGTGCTCCGCTAAAAAAGCACATGTTTTAATTTTAATATCAGTGGCACGATCCGCCGAAGAAATAGGCGCAACGACCTGTGAAGCTGTCGGTAACGTTGACGTATGTTTCTGTGATCGGAAAGCTTTGTCGTGATTAGGGTCAGTCGTGTGTTTTTCGAGTGCACGCCCTCCGTTTGCTCCGTATACAACTTTTTTATCGCACAGGATGCAATACGCAACACCAGCCTCGTCTATTTTTCGAAGCCAAACTTCGTACCTTCGGTTCAGCTTGTCCTCCTTCTCGAACCACTTGTTCAACCACTTATTAGTTTTCCCTTTATCGATGCTTCTGGCTTCGATTTCAGAAGTGATGAAGCGCATTTTGCCGACGAAAACAGCCCGAAAACCACATCCTCTGAACGATTCAAAATGGCAGACACAAAGCGGACGGAACCGGAAATGGCAATTGTAAAGTACGGATCGGATGCCGATTGAGTTACAAATTCGAACCGAAACGAAACAAACCCGCAAAAAAAAAAAAAAAAAATTGTCAAAATTTCTCTGAGACGGAAATCCGTCTGAGACGGAGGAACTCCCACCCATGCACTCGCTGCACTGTGACCTGAGAGTGAGAAACTATACTCTATAGACCCAAATGAAACACAGCACTCTGAACGTTTTCACACGACATATTTTACTCGAATTTGCAAATGTGTTCTTCGGGTTGGTAGACTAAACGCTTACAATTAAGCTTACATCGAAAGAAATCGATGCGCAGAAAGTTCACCTTCGTCGCTTCGACAATGTTCAGAATCAGAGCACTCAGCACTGACTCGACTGAGTTGTGGAGAGAGCGATGTGGAAAGTAAAAATCAGGCTTATGATCAGCATTGTATTTCAAATTACTTACGTATATATTTTACATTGCAAAACAATCAAATAAAGTCATCAAAAGTTGTTTACCAGCAGAGCACATCAGAAAAAATGGCGTCCTTTCACATCTCCGATGAGGGCGGCAGGTCAAATTTCGTCTGACTGTGGTCGAACCATTTGAAGATCAATGGATCCGTGATGGCTCATAGTGTGAATTGTGTATCTTTTCACAAAAGACAAGTTTCGCAAAACGAGAAGAAGCACGAATGGGATACGTATTTCATTATTTCGAGTAAAACAAAATTCCCACAAATCTCATTTTTTTTACAAGGAACACTCTCAGATAAAAATATATTTGACAATTTATCATAGTTGCCCTAAAGACCCCATTTTCCAAAGGTCAACATAAGTCTCAAAATTACTTTTTGATTTTTTTCCTAAACGGTAAATCCCAAATTGATGCCATTTACAGACAAGACACTTTGGGCACTGTCTTCTCGATAGCGATAGGGTCGATGCTGTCAGTCCAATGGGATTGCAGAAAAGGGGCCAAACCTTAGGTCGACCGATTTTCGGTCGACCTAAATCGAAAGTGTTGTAAAATGGGGGCCTTAGGTCGACAATTGGTCGACCTAAGGAGGCTTTAGGATTTATATATATATATATATATATATGTGTCCCTTCTGGTTTTCCATTAGGTTTTAAGTGTAAGTGCAATGAGGTCATGTTTTTATTGCTGAGTTGTTTACTGTAGCGATTACAGCCGATAAAAAAGGAAATCTCTTGTTTTGCGGCAGATTTTATTTTCGTAAGACCCCCCCCCCCTCCCCCCCCCCCTCCAGCCCCCAAAGTCCTCTTGGGTCTTGCGTAGACTGCTTTCAGGGTTCACTTTACAGATCACTGCTGTTACATGGTGACCTAACAAAAACAAAAAAAGCAACCCACTAACATGCTTTTAATTCCTGAGTTTGTTCATATTTGGTGTACATTGGCGTGAAATATGGTACGATCAGTTCGCAAAGCTTAAGTTTGTATGTTGAATGGTCTTATACTTATGCTCTTTCGAAAATGTTTTCCAAATTCGTAGAATTAAAAACAAGTCGCGTAAGGCGAAATTACTACATTTAGTAAAGCTGTGGAACTCACAGAATGAAACTGAACGCACTGCATTTTTTCACAATGACCGTAGTCTGCCGCTTGTGCATAACGGAGTGAAACTGACGAGCCTGTTCAGCGCGGTAGTGGTTTCGCTGTGCTGCATAGCACGCTTTTCTGTACCTTTCTTCGTTTTAACTTTCTGAGCGTGTTTTTAATCCAAACATATCATATCTATATGTTTTTGGAATCAGGAACCGACAAGGAATAAGATGAAATTGTTTTTAAATCGATTTCGGAAATTTAATTTTGATCATAATTTGTATATTTTTAATTTTCAGAGCTTGTTTTTAATCCAAATATAACATATTTATATGTTTTTGGAATCAGGACATGATGTAGAATAAGATGAACGTAAATTTGGATCGTTTTATATAAAAACAAAATTATTACAATTTTCAGATTTTTAATGACCAAAGTCATTAATTAATTTTTAAGCCACCAAGCTGAAATGCAATACCAAAGTCTGGCCTTCGTCGGAAATTGCTTTACAAAAATTTCAATCAATTTGATTGAAAAATGAGGGTGTGACAGTGCCGCCTCAACTTTTACAAAAAGCCGGATATGACGTCATCAACAGTATTTATCGAAAAAAAGAAAGAAATATCCGGGGATATCATTCCCAGGAACTCTCATGTCAAATTTCATAAAGATCGGTCCAGTAGTTTGGTCTGAATCGCTCTACACACACACGCGCACAGACAGACAGACAGACAGACACACACACACACACACACACACACACACACACACACACACACACACACACACCACGACCCTCGTCTCGATTCCCCCTCTATGTTAAAACATTTAGTCAAAACTTGACCAAATGTAAAAACCACGAGGTTTGGCACTGAGTGGTAACAACACTAACCCGAGTTTAGCCCTTCAGAATTCTATCTGAGTTTTTTTTTGTTTTAGTTTTTGAATCTGTTGGGTTTTGACCAAAAAAAATGTTTTACCTGTTGATTTTTTAGAAGGGCCTTACATACAGAAACCAATCACAAAAATTACAGGGCGTCTGGAGGGTTCTAATTGGATGAGTGTGGCTACTGCTCCGTGTCAAACCTAGGTCCTACAGTTGAGACAATCTCTGAATTTGAAAAATATCTTTTTTAAAGCATAAAAATCAAATCACTTGACATTCATACTTGAAACTTTGTGCAATTATCATCCCGCATCTCGTGTTAATTAATGCACACCGAATAGGAACACATGTGGGAGTTACTAGCAGTTTAGTGGGTTGCATTGTTGTGGGGTCACCATGTACTTTAGTTTTATTCTGGTTCGTTTATAAGTGCGCATTCCTTCTTAGGGCATTGGCGGGTGGTTGTTTTGTTCGTGTGTTTTGTATCTGTTTGTGCCCGCGGTTATGCAAGAAGTGCAGAAAGAGGAACACACAACTGTGACAGCCGACTACCTGGGAGAGGACATTTCGGGAAAGTTCAGGCTTGTTGAATACATAGTTGTGGGAAAAAGAGACACAAAGAGAAAAATAATGAGTAGTTTCCCGACAAGACTGTCTAATGTTCACCTTGTGCTGGAAAATTACCTCCCCTTGACACAGTTTTTGATTGACCCGAAGCTCTTAAAGTGTGTTGTGGCACGTTTCGCGTGCCCTTATAGTTGTACCTCTCTCTAAAGATCACTAAGGTTAGTTATCGCGAAACTAAAGATTGACTGGAACGTGGGCCTCGTGATCTTTGAAGTGGATTGGTTAGTTGCTTGTTGTTTGCAACTGATAATGAGATAATTAACAGACACATGAATTTAAATGACATTTGAAGTGAAGGTAAACATTTAACTAAAAATTAAAGTTTAAATGCAAATGGGAATTCCCTTGAAAATAAACAAGGAAATAAAAATGACAATTAAAATGAAAAATAAACAAGTCGCGTAAGGCGAAATTACTACATTTAGTAAAGCTGTGGAACTCACAGAATGAAACTGAACGCACTGCATTTTTTCACAATGACCGTAGTCCGCTGCTTGTGCAAAACGGACGGAGTGAAACTGACGAGCCTGTTCAGCGCGGTAGTGGTTTCGCTGTGCTGCATAGCACGCTTTTCTGTACCTCTCTTCGTTTTAACTTTCTGAGCGTGTTTTTAATCCAAACATATCATATCTATATGTTTTTGGAATCAGGAACCGACAAGGAATAAGATGAAATTGTTTTTAAATCGATTTCGGAAATTTAATTTTGATCATAATTTGTATATTTTTAATTTTCAGAGCTTGTTTTTAATCCAAATACAACATATTTATATGTTTTTGGAATCACGAAATGATGTAGAATAAGATGAACGTAAATTTGGATCGTTTTATATTAAAAACAAAATTATTACAATTTTCAGATTTTTAATGACCAAAGTCATTAATTAATTTTTAAGCCACCAAGCTGAAATGCAATACCAAAGTCCGGCCTTCGTCCAAAATTGCTTTACAAAAATGTCAATCAATTTGATTGAAAAATGAGGGTGTGACAGTGCCGCCTCAACTTTTACAAAAAACCGGATATTACGTCATCAAAAGTATTTATCGAAAAAAGGAAAAAAAATCCGGGGATATCATTCCTAGGAACTCTCATGTCAAATTTCATAAAGATCGGTCCAGTAGTTTGGTCTGAATCGCTCTACACACACACACGCACAGACAGACAGACACACACACACACACCACGACCCTCGTCTCGATTCCCCCTCTATGTTAAAACATTTAGTCAAAACTTGACTAAATGTAAAAAGAAATGAGCTGGTGATCATCTTCTTATCATTTGCTTATCCTTCCACTAACTTCAAGTACCACTGGGGCGACAAACTTCTGAATATGTCGTTAAGTTTAAGATGGATTGTTTCTTCTTCTTCTTCTTCTTCTTCTTCTTCTTCTTCTTCTTCTTCTTCTTCTTCTTCTTCTTCTTTCATGGGCTTAGACTCCCACGTTCACTCGTGTTTTTAGTACGAGTGGATTTTTACGTGTATGACCGTTTTTACCCTGCCATTCAGGCAGCATACGCCGATTTCGGGGGAGGCATGCTGGGTATTTTCGTGTTTCTATAACCCGCCGAACTCTGACATGGATTACAGGATCTATTCCGTGCGCACTTGGTCTTGTGCTTGCGTGTACACACGAAGGGGGTTAAGCCTCTAGCAGAGACTGCACATAAGTTGACCTGGGAGATCGGAAAAAATCTCCACTCTTAACCTACCAGGCGGCAGCGACCGGGATTCGAACTCACGACCTCCCGATTAGGAGGCCGACGTCTTACCACCACGCCACTGCGTCCGTCATTGATTGTTTCAATCACCAACCTTTCTCGTTGGCTGCTTCTTGATTTTAAATCGGGTTTTTTTTTAGATACCATACCGATTCATGCACAACATTACATTACGCGTGTTTTGACTCTGACGGTATGGCTGAGTCATTAAAGGCTGACATATAGTCCTATTTAATTAGTTTAATTACTTCCAGGGCTTTTCTCATCGTTGCGGGGATGTATGAATTAAGCTTCCTGCAAAGTGTTAGGTTTGAAGTCCTTACCAATTACGAGAAATAATTAATTCTTTATTGCATTGTTTAGCAACAGTTCTCCAGGACTTGGGCTATTTTTAGACCGTTGACGTCACTTCGTGACGTTTCGTAAACCAAAGATGGCGTCGGAGACAGTCAAAGCGCGGTTGCAAAAAAGATAGAAGTAAACCTGTCTAAAGCTGTCAAGGCCACTAAATCTGCTGAGAAGAGAAAGTGGACTCCTTGCTTCATCACCACGCAGCACCAGCGCTGGGTTGCGCTGAAAGAAAGATTGTTTTCGTCAGAGGCCCATCGCTTCAAATTGAGAACCAAGTACAAAGGGGATACTGAACTCGCCAAAGTTTTGCTGGACACGTGAGTACATAGGCCTATTAGAAAATTAGATGTACTTGTAGCTTGTCAGCTGAAGCCTGTGGCCTTATTCTTGCAAATATGTGCTGTGAGAGATCGTATATTTCCGCCTGCGCAATTTCCGGAAAGCATCCACTTTCACTTTGAGACTGTTCTGTTTACATTCGACACTATCAACACCACTTTGCAATACTGAAATAATTTTTTCTGTGTTCAAAAGCTACAGCCAATCGTTATTATATCCCCTTAGGTACAGTTTTATAACATTATTGGCACATGTAAACAATATGAATTAATTAATGAACGCTACGAATATGGCAGCCTTTAAAGGCACAGTAAGCCTTCCGTAAACCATCACAGAGCTCCCCGAGCGTCTACATACAGTACAAGCATACTTCCATTTGAACGCTCACCGAACGGGAACATCCTGGCTGCTTTCTGTCGAGCGTGAGAAATGTTCAAAGAATTTATTTTCGTGGACTTGGTCCTCTACAACAATGGCGCCTTGTTTTGGTGCTGGACGGCTGTTATGAATATTCAATACCGGAAATCACGCCCGGACAGTAAGCCTCCCGTAAACCATCACATATACTGTCAGGCTTTTACACACAGTACAAACACCCTTCCATTTGAACGCTCACCAAACGGGAACATCCTAGGTGCCCTACGTAAAGAGCGAGCAATTTTTAAAGAATTAATTTTGCAGATCATTGTCTCGAACACTTTTTGGACCCATCCTGAACTCAGGTCAAAAATGAGTTACTTCCCTTCGGGTCTCATTCTATCGATGTAAACTGGCCATAGCCGTGGATCGATGATTATCAGAATGTTTTTGGACCGTGGTGCGTTTTTGCGCTGGACCTAACTTTTAAAATCAAAATAATAAATTGACAGCTTGTTACACAAACATTCTTTTATCATAAAAGAATTCTTTTTTCATCAAGACAAGATCAGAACAATTCGAAGTTGTGAAAGTTTGAAAAAAGAAAAGCCCGGAAGCAGGGTCACGCAAGGGTCGTAGCAGACGACGGTTTATCATGCATATCGCCGTTCCTCTCAACAGTCAAAAGCCATCGCTAGAGTTCTTGTGAACCACAGCCGTTTGTTTCGTGCATAAAAACGTGCTATTGTAGATAAGCTCACATCGAGTCGCATTCAAATGACTAACTGACGACTACATTGTGAAAAAGGGAAACTGGATCACACGGGTTCACGATGGCTCAGGGGTAAGATAAACCACGCAAAAATAAATTCTTTGAAAATTGTTCGCTCTTTACGGAGGGCACCAAGGATGTTCTCAATCGGTGAGTGTTTAAATGAAAGGGTGTTTTTACTGTGTGTAAAAGCCTGACCGTATCTGTGATGGTTTACGGGAGGCTTACTGTGCCTTTAAGAAAAAATAAATTTCGACTTTGAGACAAGCACACTTCCATATGTCCTCAATAACGGAGAGACATTAAACGCATATTATAGACTTCTCTTTAAGGTGGTCGTCTACATTTTTGCTTTTTTTCAATAATCTTATGGTTAGATTTTGCTAAAAAGTGAAGTCAGATGATGAATAAACCATGGGGAAAAAATATATAGAAAATAAAAATAAGTAAAACAAAGTTATTTTTTTAGAAGTGTAAGTAACACTTCCAATGTTTTGATTTCCATGTGCAGAGAGCATGTGCTTTGACTATAAATATCGACCAATCAAATTCATGTCACTATGCTGACAGCCACACCCACACAATCACAGCAACAGTTTGACACTGGGTATTGGAGCGCTGTCCACGATTTGGTTTTAAACGCACGAAATGCATGGTAGTCGAGAGGAGTTTTGCCCTCGGCATTTGCCAAATAAGGATATCCTACTACGTTGAATTACTATAATGAATTTTCAATCGGCTACCCTGGCTTTGTCCTTCCTGATCAAAGGGGGGGTGTATTTTTGATATTTGTAGGGAATAGACTCAGTATTTCAATGGTCAAATGCCGATTTCTGTATAAAAATGTAGACAAGGACCTTTAAAGGAATAATGCCTGAGGAAAACGACCCTCAGTTCGCTTCCGAAATTGTACCAAAAGATTCTGGGTTACAAATAATGCTTCTGCGCAGGAGGACTGCCTTCAATTTGCAAAAGGAAGTGTTTTTAAGCTTAATTAAATGTCGTACTTCTTCTTCTTCTTCTTCTGCGTTCGTGGGCTGAAACTCCCACGTACACTCGTGTTTTTTGCACGAGTGGAATTTTACGTGTATGACCGTTTTTTACCCCGCCATTTAGGCAGCCATACGCCGTTTTCGGAGGAAGCATGCTGGGTAATTTCGTGTTTCTATAACCCACCGAACTCTGACATGGATTACAGGATCTTTTCCGTGCGCACTTGGTCTTGTGCTTGCGTGTACACACGGGGGTGTTCGGACACCGAGGAGAGTCTGCACACAAAGTTGACTATGAGAAATAAATCTCTCGCCGAACGTGGGGACGAACTCACGCTGACAGCGGCCAACTGGATACAAATCCAGCGCGCTACCGACTGAGCTACATCCCCGCCCAAATGTCGTACAATAGGCCAAGGAAGAGAACTTTTTATAAAGGGTTTAGGTCATTTTCAAATGAGTTATTTCCCGTGTTTGTGTAGGCGATGTACGTTACTAAGGGGCCGCGTCACAGGTGGCTCTCCCGTCTTTCCGCCAGATGGCGCTTCTTGACTAGCCTACACCAGACAGAGGCAGCGCCCTGAAGCGCATTCTTTCGCTTTAATTTCATTAATTGTCATACTTGTGGTGCGTTTTCGAGTATCATCGTTCATTTTTTGGGCGTGGCTCAAAATAATACTCTTCAATACCTTTTTTCATGCATCCATTAATAGTGGAGCGGCCGAACCCAGAAAAGGCGCCTAGAAAAGGTAGTATAAGGCACCGATTTTGTATAGTCAAAAACTATAAATTTTCGGAAAGCTTAATGTCTATAGATTCGAATGAGACCGATCGTCAGTGTGTCACCTGGCAGCAGCTATGCGCAATTTGGGGCGGCAAAGCAAATCCACTTAACCCCAAAAACATGCTCTATCGACACAGAACTTATCTCGAAAACAGTACATTGCAAGTACATTGTATGAATATATAGAGAAAAACAAATACTTTCCAACCAGTAGCAAGCCAGATGAATGCTGTAAAAGAAACACCAATCGGTATTTCGTAACTATGTCATGCACTTGTGCATTCGGTTTCTTATCTCTGGTGTTACGTAACGTCCTTTCATTTGTACTTTTACGTTGATTTTGTAGTTTTACTAAGAGCATTCTGTAAAGTACATATCTCTAAAATGACCAGCACGGTTGGCCTAGTGGTAAGGCGTCCGCCCCGTGATCGGGAGGTCGTGGGTTCGGACCCCGGCCGGGTCATACCTAAGACTTTAAAATTGGCAATCTAGTGGCTGCTCCGCCTGGCGTCTGGCATTATGGGGTTAGTGCTAGGACTGGTTGGTCCGGTGTCAGAATAATGTGACTGGGTGAGACATGAAGCCTGTGCTGCGACGTCTGTCTTGTGTGTGGCGCACGTTATATGTCAAAGCAGCACCGCCCTGATATGGCCCTTCGTGGTCGGCTGGGCGTTAAACAAACAAACAAACAAATCTCTAAAATGTATTGGTAATGGAGGGCAACTGACCTGGCTTTAAGTTAGCGCAAGCTGTTTACACTTTTTTCTTCCACAACACAATGGTCGTGTCTTATAAAAGATATACCCCCTAAATCAGGAATATCTTTTTTTTCCAGAAACATTCGTTTGACAAAGCATAATTACACTAATATACACTTTCTGCACTTGTTGCAATTTTATCTTAATATATGACGGGCGCAGTGGCGTGGTGGTAAGACGTCGGCCTCCTAATCGGGAGGTCGTGAGTTCGAATCCCGGTCGCTGCCGCCTGGTGGGTTAAGAGTGGAGATTTTTCCGATCTCCCAGGTCAACTTATGTGCAGTCTCTGCACACGCAAGCACAAGACCAAGTGCGCACGGAAAAGATCCTGTAATCCATGTCAGAGTTCCGTGGGTTATAGAAACACGAAAATACCCAGCATGCTTCCTCCGAAAGCGGCGTATGGCTGCCTAAAGGGCGGGGATAAAAACGGTCATACACGTAAAAATCCACTCGTGCTAAAAACATGAGTGAACGTGGGAGTCTAAGCCCATGAACGAAGAAGAAGAAGATCTTAATATATAGAAGGATAGCTTGGGTGTTCCTAAATCCATACATTTGCAACAAAATAATTTAAACGAATTATTTTTAAACTGACAAATACAGAGTAGTACTTTTTGCACAACTTAGGTTATTAGCGTCATACCCTCAGTTTTTGGACCTGTGGTGATGTTCTCCATCTTAGCACCCTATATTACACGAAAAGCATCGATTGATAGACAGGAGGCTAGATTTTTCTTTGGCAGGTTTTTTTCCTTTGCATTTCATGGAATGAGGCATTCTGATCAGTCATCGCTCAACGGCTATCGCCAGTTATCTCTCTGACCGGACGCTACAGTCCTACGCGAATCTATCAAAACAAAAATACAGAGTTATCTCCCATATGTTTTTCGCGAGCACTGATCTAAATTTGAGATCAGTGTTCGCGAGACGAAAATGATTGCAGATTAGCCGACTTCGACAGTGATCTCCGTTCTGTTCTTCACAGTTATGATAAAGACATCGTTCTAAGGCCTAAAAAAAAAATAGGTGTGGTTACGGCAACCCGACCTTCCCTATTTTTAGGGGCCGACCCTATAACTTTTTATTACATTTGTCAAAATACAACAACAACAAAACAAGAAAACGAGTGCAGAAAACGCAATGAAAGCGAAAGCGCCCGAGTCGCACACTTATTTCCCTGTCAAGTAGGTTTAATTTGTACACATTAGAAAAAAAAGTTTTAAAAAAAAAGTGATTGCCTACCTTCCTACCCTATTTTTTTTGGCTATGTTACCGTAACCACACCTATTTTTTTTTGGCCTAAGGTCAAAACAAGTCAAAATTTTGGGACTGCTGCCGGAAGGAGACCGTAATATATGGTTTCATCACTGTCAACTGGTAACAGAAAACATCGTCTGCTCCAGTGAGCGCCGAAACCAAACGGTTGATTATTACGTGACACTTTTGCCATATTTAGAGTTGTTTGCACAGTAAATACAGCCGCGAAAAATAGCTCGCTTGAAACTGTCTTACATATCAATTCCTTTGTAATTTAAAAATTACAAAACACCATGAAAAATCATTATCGACGATCGCAAATCTGCTTATATCAATAATACATTACAAAAAGCTATAAATATGTAAAAACATCGGTTTCCTTGCCAGACAAGGAAACTCAAGGCATTCTGTCAGGGAGAGAATGAGCCGAACTCATTTTGACCTGAGGTCAGGATGGGAATGAGGGTGCAAGAAACTGCCGTCAACGTTATTGAGCACTTTTTCCGTGATTCCGCTCTTTCCACTGTAGGGGAAAGTTGTTAACCCGTGATTTGTAAAAATGTAAAAATTGTTACAAATCACGGGGCGCGCCCCGCGATTTGTAAAAACATTTTTACAAATCGCGGGGCGCGCCTCGCGATTTGTAAAATTTTTTTACAAATCGCGGGGCGCGCCCCGTGATTTGTAACTATTTTTACAAATCACGTTTTTGCGCCCGATATTTTCTTGTCATCTCCAAAGTCAAGGGACGAAAACGAAATCCGGGGTAGCGCGACTCTGTTAATTTTAAGATTTTTTTTTTTTTTCATTACTAGGATGTCCCATCGTTGGGAAATTCCGGTCGCTTCCTCCCAGTGGAAAGCTAGCAGTGACAGAGTCGCACTACCCCAAAGGCAAGGGATCTATTAGTCCCGTTTCGCCGTTATCCCAATTCGCCCCCATCCCATTTTGGCGACATTTCTCAGGCCAAGTGTCATTTTACCACCATATCATGTACCATTAGCTCCACATCCCATTTTGGCGCAATACCGTTTCGCCGTTAGCCCATTTCGCCCCCATCCCTTTTTCGCGACATTTTACAGGCCAAGTGTCATGTTACCACCATGTCATGTACCATTAGCTCCACATCCCATTTTGGCGCAATCCCGTTTCGCCGTTATCCCATTTTGCCCCCATCCCATTTTCGCGACATTTCACAGGCCAAGTGTCATTTTACCACCGTGTCATACCACTAGCGCCACATTCCATTTTGTCGCCATGCCGTTTTGCCGTCATCCCATTTCGCCGCCATCCCTATTTCGCGACATTTTGGATTGTGGCAAAATTGGGATTTGGCGAAAACGGAATGTCTTCCTAGTTGAATAACGCAGTATAGTAGTATAGTGAGGCTTGGCAAGAAGAATAAATAAACAAGTCGCGTAAGGCGAAAATACAATATTTAGTCAAGTAGCTGTCGAACTCACAGAATGAAACTGAACGCAATGCCATTTTTCAGCAAGACCGTATACTCGTAGCATCGTCAGTCCACCGCTCATGGCAAAGGCAGTGAAATTGACAAGAAGAGCGGGGTAGTAGTTGCGCTAAGAAGGATAGCACGCTTTTCTGTACCTCTCTTTGTTTTAACTTTCTGAGCGTGTTTTTAATCCAAACATATCATATCTATATGTTTTTGGAATCAGGAACCGACAAGGAATAAGATGAAAGTGTTTTTGAATTGATTTGGACAATTTAATTTTGATAATAATTTTTATATATTTAATTTTCAGAGCTTGTTTTTAATCCGAATATAACATATTTATATGTTTTTGGAATCAGCAAATGATGGAGAATAAGATAAACGTAAATTTGGATCGTTTTATAAATGTTTTTTTTTTTTTTTACAATTTTCAGATTTTTAATGACCAAAGTCATTAATTAATTTTTAAGCCACCAAGCTGAAATGCAATACCGAAGTCCGGGCTTCATCGAAGATTACTTGACCAAAATTTCAACCAATTTGGTTGAAAAATGAGGGCGTGACAGTGCCGCCTCAACTTTCACGAAAAGCCGGATATGACGTCATCAAAGACATTTATCAAAAAAATGAAAAAAAATTTCGGGGATTTCATACCCAGGAATTCTCATGTCAAATTTCATAAAGATCGGTCAAGTAGTTTAGTCTGAATCGCTCTTCACACACGTACACACACACACACACACACGCACATACACCACGACCCTCGTTTCGATTCCCCCTCGATGTTAAAATATTTAGTCAAAACTTGACTAAATATAAAAAACAAAAAAACCAGTATGTTTCATTGATTTTCTGTGATGTGAAGAGGTCGTGAATCCTCGTGAAAGTCAACAATCAATTTAGGGTATATACAGTGGAAAGAGCGGAATCACTGAAAAAGTGCTAATTGACGTTAACAGCAGTTTTTTGCACCCTAATTCCATGAAATGCAAAGTAAAAAAAAAAACTGCCCCAAAAAATCTAGCCTCTAGTCAATCAATCCATGCTTTTCGTGTAATATATGGTGCTGAAATGGAGAAAATCTCCACAGGTCCAAAAACTGAGGGTATGACACTATTAGTATTAGCCTAAGTTGTGCAAAAAGTATTACTCTGTATTTGACAGTTTGAAAATAATTCGTTTGAGTTATTTTGTTGCAAATGTATGGTTCTAGGAACATCCAAGCTTTCCTTCTTCTAAGTTAAGCTTGCAAAAAGTTCAGAAAGTGTATTTTAGTGTAATTGTGCTTGGTCAAACGAAATTTTCAGACAAACAAAATAGTCCTGATTTAGGGGATAATTATATCTCTTATAAGGCAGGACGGTTGAAGGGACTCCAGAAAGACCAGACTAATTAAGAACACAATTTATCCTACATAGTGAGATAGACACTCGTGAGATAATAATCGTTCAAATCACACGTGTGTATATCATGTAAATGAGGTCATGTCAAGCAAGTTTGGCAGGGACCTGTTTTTCCACTGCTAATGATGCCAAAGTCACCGAGACAAACGTCATTATGAAAAAAAACCCATTGCGCTCGCTAATTACCCTCGATGAATTTTTAGAACTAACACGTCACGCCACACTTTCAGAGTGACGTTTTTTTACTTTGACGTAATAGATTGCACGAGGCTTTAAAAGAGATCGAGGTTCCAAAACAAGCGTCTTCAAGTTAGCTGCCTCGACTGCAGGACATTTTCAGTAAAATACACGTAAGTACAGTATGTAGGATAAACAGAATACTACATGGCTTGCTGTGTCGTACCAGATTTACACTCGTTGCTTTTTCAAAAAAAACCTCGTGTAAATCTGGTACGACACAGCAAGCCATGTAGTATTCTCTATGATTGGTTCTTTTTCTCCCAATGATTTCTTTCTTCATTCTCTTTCCTTCTTTCTTGCTCTCTTTGTTCCAGTCTTTCTTATTTTTTCCCCTTCATATATATATTATCATCTTTCTTCTTTTAAATTTCTGTTCACACTGTTAATACCCCCCCCCCCCCCCTCCTGACTTGTTGTTATCTATTTGTCTTTAATCTTTGCACCTCAGTTAAATGTGGAGAGGCTAGCTGCTCCGTGTAGTTTTAGATTTATGGCATATCAACTGCAGCTACCCAGCAAAATCACCATTAAAAATCCACGATTTCTTGCCGTTTTCCAAGATTGCGGTCGCTCTCTTTAACACGCTAGATCAGCCTGACTGCGCTGCAGATTTCGACGGATTTGGTATGCTACAAGGTTAGGTATGACTCCAAACAAATTGTCTGATGTAAACAATCTGGAATATTGATCCGTTTAAGTAGACGTTTGGATGGTTGAAAGTGAATCATGCCGTTAAAAAAAACGCCAGTTTTGGGGGTAGATGTATCAAGAATCTGTGTCTGACGACACCCAAATATTGCTCAAATCCGAGAAACACATTTGTGAATAGAAGAAAAGCAGATCTTCATATTCACATATGTTTCTGACCAAAACTCTGCTGTTTAACATCTTGGCTATACCGCTGAAAAAATATCCTTAACTGTTTGTGCTCAGTGTAAACCGTACCCTCCTCTCGATTCCTAGTCTATGTTGAAATATTTAGCCTGCAAAGACAGTTTGACAAACAATATGCAATGATCGGTGAAAACTCACCCATTGAACTGAAAGGCAACGAGTCAAATGCGGTGACGACCAGCAAAGCAAATGAAGCACAAAAACGCGTGAGGAAAAAACAGTGTGGGTTGGTTGACTCTGTCGACAAGTAGATCATCTTCAAGTATGTATCAACCATTGGCTACAGTCAACGCGCGACGATACTCACTTATCGAAAGCCATTAGGGTCAAAACAGGTCCGCGCGGAATAAATATTAATTGCTCGATTTAAAACATGTAATAAAACATAAAATACAATGCTTATTACTCGAGTTATAAATATTTTCATTTTGTGTAAATATATATAAATATATATAAAACATCAGAAATTGTGAAAGAAACAATTGAAAGTCAGCAGAGACTTTCTTCCGAGATTTGTTAAAATCTCTTAGCAGAGATAGAGAGAGAAGTAAGTATCCCTTCACAGACAGCCTATTGCGAACATCAGACCCTCCTCAAGGGGGACCGAGATTTACAGAGCAAAGTCCCTTTGTGGGGGACGTATCGCAAGGTAATCTAGTCCTGAGGAGGACCATTGTATGATGGGTATTAAATTTAGCTACAATGGTAAATTTACTGTTGCACAGAAGAATTTGTATGACCGTGCCTCCAAGGCCATGTTTGCTTTATTACGTAAAACTAGAAAACTGTTTTTGCCTCTTGATGTCCAAATTGACCTCTTTGAAAAAACTGTGGTCCCTATTTTACTTTACGGTTCTGAAGTATGGTGCCCTTACATGTCTGATTTAGCTAACAAATTACAGATACGATTTTTTAAGATGATTTTGAAAGTTGGCAAATCAACACCAACAAACATGGTTTTGGGTGAATTAGGTCAGTTCCCTGTAAGTATTCAAGCGAAATGTCGTATGTTGAATTTTTGGTACAAACTTGCATTTTCTAATGGTTCTGACAAACTTTCTTGTGTGACATATCGTTTTTTGTTTAAAATGTATGAATCTGGTGTATACAAGTCAAAATTTTTGCTTTCTGTCCATGGTGTTCTAAATGAGTTAGGCTTTAGTGATTTTTGGCACAATCAAACTATCAATAATGTAACGGATGGTGGTTATTTTAATACTTTCAAAGCACTGATGAAAAATAGGCTACAAGACCAATTTGTCCAAACCTGGCATTCAGAAATAAATAACAATGAGTTTTATTATAATTATAGAATGTATAAGGAGAATTTTGAGTTTGAAAAGTACTTGTCCATCCTGCCGGTTAATTTAGCAAACGCTGTTTTAAAATTTAGAACACTGAATCATAAATTGCCTATACAAAAAGGTAGGACTCTTGGTATTCCCAGACAAGACAGAATCTGTCACAAATGTTCATCAGGTGACCTTGGGGACGAGTTCCATTATATTTTTGTATGTCCTTTCTTTACCAATTATAGAAAACAGTTGTTACGGTGCTATTATTATGCCCGCCCCAATTCAGTTAAATTCAGAGAGCTTTTTTCCACTACAAAAAAGAGTTTATTGCTAAAACTCGCAAAGTTCATGACACTTGTCATGGACTGTTTGAGAAGCGAGTAAAATTTAATTCTCTTTTAGCTTTATATTCCGTTATCTGTTTTGTGTTGTTTGTAATAGTATTTTTGTCCTTATGTTAACCCACCCATCACCCCCCCCCCCCTCTCCCTTCCCCCCATTTCCCATAGTAAAGAAATGTATGTAATCACTTTGTCACGTTTCAATATATCACTTAAGGTGATTATGAACCGGTTAATTACTACTAATTAACTAACCACACCACGATCCACTCTCGCAGTCATACAATTAAATAGAGTCAACAAAAGTATAAGTTTCAGACGCCTGTTTATGTATAAACTCGCCACCTCCCTCGAGCCTTCACTCAAAATATGTTCCTTTTACGTTCTCAACACGTAAAAAACCCGTGATCACTGACAAAATGCCAGTAGTATATAGAAAATTATAGTAACACGCTGATCCCGTGTAAATACAGTCAAATGAGAATGTTCTGTTCAAAAGCTCTAGTTCATGCAGGGGTCACACACCCCACGTTGTCACTACTCCAATGAAATCACAGATAAGAAAAGACAACGGTGGTCAACGGGGTGCATAAGACACGGTGCACTTAGCTTTCTTTCTGTATGCTGGTTAGCCGGTATGCTGGTTAGTCGGGTTGCTGGTTAGCCGGTTTGCTGGTTAGCCGGTCCGCTGGTTAGCCGGTCTGCTGGTTAGCCGGTTAGCGTAGCTTCCTCAGGTCCCAGCTCCAACGTCTGCGGCTAGCAGTGTCCCGCCAAAGGCAGCCGTGCAGCAGTTACAGGAAAACGAAACGAAACGAAGGCTGCAAACAGAAAGCATCGGTGCACTAAACATGTCAGCTACCCCTCACCCACCACCTTTAAACATGTCATCTTTAAATACCTCATCGAGCACGTGGGCCTGCACAAAACGGACTTTTTACAACAACAAAACAGTCATTTTCCGTCCTTCTCTCCCTATCTGCAAAAACCATATACAGATTAGTATTTTAGCGTCACAGAGAGTAAATTATGCGCTAACCTGGAAAGAACAACAGAGAGTATTTCATTCCACAACACAGACTCATCAACAGCGTTAAATAATGATTTATTACCTCAAAAGCCTATGATTGTACTCTCATGGAAGCAAAATCCGCTTCCTCCCTGGAACAGCCTCTGTTCGTCAACAGTGACCAAAAACCTCCAGAACCCCTTGTCGAATCCTTATGCGAAAGCCATCGCCGACGAAGGAATGTTGACGACTTGTCCTCAGCAAAATATGTGGCAGTGAGAAGGAATAACTAGTGGAAGCTCCCCTAGAGTGCCGAATACAATATTCGGTGAAAAACCATCATACTCTAGAAACTGTGTATTAGATCCTTCCCCTTCTGCCGCTGGGTGTCAAGTGCGCCGTCCTTGTGTCTCTCTCAGACAACCTAGCCAATAACACGTGACTGACCTTGTCACAAAAACCAGTCCAGCTATACACAATTCTGCCTCCCAAGCAGAAAAAAGACACGAGAAACTCAATCCGTGAAAATCCCGTGCGCGCTGTCAGCGAAAAACCGTCAGCCCTATGACAGCAAAAAAACCCACCGCGAAACTCGTGCGCTACAAAACATCCGTGCTCGTTGAGCACTGTCAGCAAACTCTGCTGTAGCCCAATATCACGCACAGGCGCTTTCTATCATAATCGACCAAGAACAGGCACTCCACTGAGTGACACTTTCTTGGTCTCTGTCACCCGATCGTGACACACCTCCCCTCTTCAAGACGAAACCTCGGTTTCGCTCACAGTCATGTTCTCCTCTATAGCCCGAGAGAGAAAGTCAGCTCCAACATTGTTGGCGCCCGGAATGACGCGTACCGTGAATTGGTACGGTTGGAGAATCAACGCCCAGCGCATAAGTCTGGCGTTTGCCAACCTTGCAACCTGAAGATATTGCAGAGGTTGATGGTCCGTCTCCAGACAGAAAGGTCGTCCGTACAGGTACGCTTCGAACTTCTGGATGCCCCAGACAATGGCGAGACACTCGCGTTCAACCGTTGCATACGCTGCCTCGGCCGAGGTCAGCTTACGGCTGGCGAAGCAAACAGGGTGCAAAAACCCCTCTGTCTCCTGAAGCAACACTGCCCCAAGTCCCTTCCCTGAAGCGTCTGTCCTCAGCACGAAGTCCTTGTTCAGGTCTGGTAGTCGGAGAATAGGCTGACTGGTGAGTCGCCTCTTCAGGGTGTTGAATGCGGAGCTGCATTCCTCAGTCCACACTACAACGGTCGGTTGTAGCTTCTTGGTAAGGTTGGTCAGTGGTAGTGCGATTTCGGCAAAGTGCGGGATGAAGCGTCTGTAGAAGCTGGCTAGGCCCAGGAAAGACCTGACTTCTTTCTTCGTGCGCGGTGGCTCCGCCTCCCGAATCTTCTGGATCTTGTCGTCCTCTGGAACGAGCAATCCCTCGCCGACAACATGACCCAGGAAAGACAATTCCCGAAATCCCAAGTAGCACTTGGACGGTTTAGCTCCCAGATTTCCGTCCTTCAACCTTCCGAACACGTCGCGCAGGGCGTCGAGATGTTCAGTCCATGTCTCTGTCGCGATCAGCACATCGTCGATGAAACTGCTGATGTCCTCGCGCTTCAATGGTTCCAAAAGTTTCCTCATCATGCGAGTGAAGACGGCACCTGCATTCTGTAGACCAAAAGGCATGACTGTCCACTGGAACTGGCCGAATGGAGTGGTAAATGCAGTCTTTGGGCGATCTTCCTCGGCAACTGGAATTTGCCAGTATCCCTTGGTGAGGTCTAATTTTGAAAAATACTTGGCCTTGGCCAAGTGACTGAAGAGGTAGTCCACATCAGGCATGGGTTCCGCGTCAAACGCCGTAATCTTGTTCAGCTTCCGGTAGTCGACACAGAACCTGACGCGTCCATCCTTCTTCTTCACAAGCACAATTGGTGAACTGTAGGGAGAGTTCGCTGGTTCGATGACGCCCAACTTCGTCATGTCGGCGATTTCCTTCCTGACCACCTCCTTCTGGGCATGAGGCATGGGATACTGCTTCGTCCTCACTGGCTGCTTCTCCAGCAAGTCGAAGGTAAACTCCTCTAGATGCGTCTGAAGTGGTATGTCTGTAAGGACCCGTGCTGCATCCTTCAGGATCTCTTGCAAGTCCGCCTGCTGGTCGTCCCCAAGATCAGGTGAGATGTGCACGTCCGTGTGATCCTCACTAGCCTCCAACGGACAAACTGGTACACGTCCTCCTCCCTGTTCTTCCGTTGTCTCGTCCATCACGACAGCAACTGCTTCTGTCACTTTGTCCTTTTCCCCGTAGGCAGTCCTCTCTATGTAGGCGCGCAGCAGGTTGGCGTGGTACAGGCGTGCTTTCCCGTTCATGACGATCCTGTAGTCGTTCTGGCCCACTTTCGCTGTCACCTCAAAAGGTCCTTGCCACTGCAGTTGTAGCTTGTTGTGTTTGACAGGTAGAAGTAGCAACACCCGTTCTCCAATCTTGAAGCTGCGCGGCCGTGCCTTGCGGTCGAATCCTCGCGCGTAACGCTGTGCTGCTCTCCCCAGGTTCTCTTGAGCCAGTTTGCAGGTCTCTTCAATCCTGTTCCTGAGTTCTACGATGTAGGTCGCTGTCGTCTGCACCTCCTCGTCAGCTTCTTCGTCTGTCCAAGCCTGACGCAGGATAGCCATGGGACCGCGTACCTGTCTGCCGTACAACAACTCAAATGGGGAAAAGCCCAAGCTCTCCTGAGGAACCTCGCGGTATGCAAAAAGCAATGCTGGGATGTACCTGTCCCACGTGCGTGGTTTCTCCTGAGCTAGTTTCCTCAGCATGGTCTTCAAGGTGCCATTGAACCTTTCCACCAGTCCGTTGCACTGAGCATGGTAAGGAGTGGTGAAGTGCTGCTCCAGTGATAGCAGTCGTGCTGCCTCCACCATCACTCCTCCTGTGAACTGCGTGCCTCTGTCGGTGAGTACCTCTGATGGAATTCCCAGCCGGGACCACATAGTAACCAGAGCCTCAGCTACTCGCGTGGCTTCAATCGATTTCAGAGGGATCGCCTCTGGGTATCGAGTAGCGTAGTCCACCATGGTCAAAATGTATCTGTTTCCGTCCTCAGACGCAGGCAAGATGGGCCCGATGATGTCCACTGCCACCCGACGAAAGGGTTCGTCGATGAGCGGCATCTTCTCCAAGGGGACCTTCCTCACCCTTCCTTTGGCAACCACCTTCTGGCACTTATCGCAGGACGCACAGAAACGTCGGACATCCGTGCAGATGCCTGGCCAGTAAAAGTGGCGCCAGACACGATCCGTGGTCTTCTTGGTACCAAGATGACCTCCCAGAATCGAGTCGTGTGCCGTTGCCATGACACCCTCGCGAAACTCGCGAGGCACGACAACCTGTTTGAATGTACCTTCTTGGTTACTGAACTCCCGGTAGAGCAACTTCTTGTCCCTGAGGAACTTTGACCTCCCATGCTTCCCGCTCAGCTTCACCTTCCCCGACTTTGCGTGCTCCCGAGGAGTCGCTAATGTCGGATCAGATGCCTGAGCCTTCGCGAGAAGCGCGGGGGTCACGTTCCCCAGGGCAGCTCGTGCAGCAGGTAGGGGTTTGAGAGGTTTGTCCTCTCGCTCCGCCTGTGCCCGCGTGAGCACTGAAATGACGTCGGGAGACCGATAAACGGGAACCTCCCTGGTGACGCCGTCCACAAACTGAACCCGGTTTCCAATGAGCAGGTCGCATGGAGGATCGTCCATGACGACGGCCACAATGGTCCCCGTGAACAACGGCGTTACGACCTTGATCACTGCCGTGTTCAAGTCGTAAGCGTGAGATGCCTCGGCCATTCTCACCCTGATGCTGTCTCCTGTGTAGGCCATAGCTGGAACTAGACTCGCCCGAACCACTATCATGTCTGCCCCTGTGTCCCGCAGACCTTCGCCCTTCACTCCGTTAACGTAGACGTTGCAGTGGGGCTGGAAATGTTTCCTGGAGCACGGAACGCAGAGTTGTGGAATTGTGCATGAGCTCGTGACGTCCCTTAACTCCTCACTGCCAACAAAGTGTACGCCCTTCTGGTCAGCCTGTCTCCTGTGGCAGTCCTTCTTCACGTGGCCCCGCTTGTTGCAGTAATAACACTGGATGTCAGTTCTGGAACTTGATCCTTTGTGTCCCTGATCGTCCTTCCCGTCCTTGGGTCCTGTAGAACCTGAATTTCCCGATTTTCCCGGCCGTGAGCCTGAAGATTTGCCAGAGATCGCCTGGGCGTCCTCGTGTACTCTGATCCAGTCGGCTGCCTCCTGAGTAGTCTTAGGCTGGTGCTCCTGCACGAAGGTCACCACCTCAGGTCGCAGGCTGGACATCAGTTGTTCCATGACTATGAGGTCGGCAAGGTCGTTGACGGTCCAGTCCTTTTCGGCCATCTCCACCCAGCGCCGCAGGTAGAGATTAAGGCGTGCCACAAACTGATGGCTCAGCTCGCCGCTCAGTCTCTTGCTGTTACGCAGACGTCGTCTGTAGGCTTCCGCAGTCAGGTTGAAGCGCTGGAGTAACGCCTTCTTTAGTGCCTGATAGTCTCTCGCCTCGTCGTCATCCAAAGCGTTGTAGAGCTGCAATGCGCGTCCTTTTAAGCAGGTGCTAAGGCGGCTAGCCCACGTGGCCTCTTCCCACTTCTGGTCAGATGCAATGCGCTCAAACCGGCGTAAAAAGTCGTCGAGCTCGTCCTTGTCATCGTCGAACGTCGGCAGTCTCGTACGGTCGGCAACAAACGTCGGCGCGCTAGCCTGAGTAAGCGTACCCTTCTCGGCCTGTAGCCTAGCTAGCTCTAGCTGGTGATCGCGATCCGCCTGTTCCTTCCGGTCTAGTCTGTCACGTTCGTCTTGTCGTTCGGCCTGTCGTTCCCTTTCTTGTCTGTCACGTTCATCTTTCTCTTTCTTTTCTTGTCTGTCTCGTTCATCTTTCTCTTTCCGTTCTTGTCTGTCACGTTCGTCTTGTCGTTCCTGTCTCTCACGTTCGGCCTGTCGTTCTTGTCTGTCAAGCTCTTCTTTTCTCGTCTGTCGCTCTATGTCTTCCTTACGTTCTAACTCCTTGCGCTTAAGCAAACTACGCGCTCTAACGCGTGCGTCTCGCTCTGTCTGTTCCTCGCTACCAGGAGTCTCAAAAGTTAATCTCTTCGTAGGAGATCCCCCTGTAGCCATGGTTAGTTTAGCAAAGCTTTATCACAAAAGTAAGTCTAACGCAGCTATAGCTAGAATACGCGGTGATGAAAGCGGTGGATACAAAAATCCAGTAACCGGAAAATGCAGAAGAAAAATCCAAACGGTGTAGAACAAAACGCGTAGCCTACTTTATGGCTGCTTTTTGCGGTGAAACAAAGTGTTTCCCACAGCCGTGGCCTACTTTATCGGCTGCTTTTTGCGGTGAAACAGAGTGTCTCCCACAGCCTTGGTTAGGACAGAAGTCCTCGGACCCTTCCCCCCCAAAATTCCAACAAAGTCAAAATATGGAGAAAAATCCAAGTAAAACAAGACGGTAGAAATGTAACCTGTTACAGAATGCGAAACAACAATGTAGAGAAAACTGAGTAAAACGAATAACAAATCCGCTAACCCCGCTCAGCTCTCTGCAACGGAAAACTATGAACGTACAACAACAAAGATTCACAAACAAAGGAAAGGGAAGTAATCACAGTTAGCGCATACAATAGCTCACAAATTACAATTTACATTTCCTGCAAGATGTGAATCGCTTAAGGTGTGGTATATGATCAAAACTATACAAAAAAGGGTAGCACCAAGCAGAAAATAAGTCGAGCACTGACGAGATTATCTGCTCTTAGTTATCCTTAATTGGTGGGTCTTTATCAGTTGGAAATTAACTGAGTAAATCCCGGCTTGGCCCCCATGTGTCACGTTTCAATATATCACTTAAGGTGATTATGAACCGGTTAATTACTACTAATTAACTAACCACACCACGATCCACTCTCGCAGTCATACAATTAAATAGAGTCAACAAAAGTATAAGTTTCAGACGCCTGTTTATGTATAAACTCGCCACCTCCCTCGAGCCTTCACTCAAAATATGTTCCTTTTACGTTCTCAACACGTAAAAAACCCGTGATCACTGACAAAATGCCAGTAGTATATAGAAAATTATAGTAACACGCTGATCCCGTGTAAATACAGTCAAATGAGAATGTTCTGTTCAAAAGCTCTAGTTCATGCAGGGGTCACACACCCCACGTTGTCACTACTCCAATGAAATCACAGATAAGAAAAGACAACGGTGGTCAACGGGGTGCGTAAGACACGGTGCACTTAGCTTTCTTTCTGTATGCTGGTTAGCCGGTATGCTGGTTAGTCGGGTTGCTGGTTAGCCGGTTTGCTGGTTAGCCGGTTCGCTGGTTAGCCGGTCTGCTGGTTAGCCGGTCTGCGTAGCTTCCTCAGGTCCCAGCTCCAACGTCTGCGGCTAGCAGTGTCCCGCCAAAGGCAGCCGTGCAGCAGTTACAGGAACACGAAACGAAACGAAGGCTGCAAACAGAAAGCATCGGTGCACTAAACATGTCAGCTACCCCTCACCCACCACCTTTAAACATGTCATCTTTAAATATCTCATCGAGCACGTGGGCCTGCACAAAACGGACTTTTTACAACAACAAAACAGTCATTTTCCGTCCTTCTCTCCCTATCTGCAAAAACCATATACAGATTAGTATTTTAGCGTCACAGAGAGTAAATTATGCGCTAACCTGGAAAGAACAACAGAGAGTATTTCATTCCACAACACAGACTCATCAACAGCGTTAAATAATGATTTATTACCTCAAAAGCCTATGATTGTACTCTCATGGAAGCAAAATCCGCTTCCTCCCTGGAACAGCCTCTGTTCGTCAACAGTGACCGAAAACCTCCAGAACCCCTTGTCGAATCCTTATGCGAAAGCCATCGCCGACGAAGGAATGTTGACGACTTGTCCTCAGCAAAATATGTGGCAGTGAGAAGGAATAACTAGTGGAAGCTCCCCTAGAGTGCCGAATACAATATTCGGTGAAAAACCATCATACTCTAGAAACTGTGTATTAGATCCTTCCCCTTCTGCCGCTGGGTGTCAAGTGCGCCGTTCTTGTGTCTCTCTCAGACAACCTAGCCAATAACACGTGACTGACCTTGTCACAAAAACCAGTCCAGCTATACACAATTCTGCCTCCCAAGCAGAAAAAAGACACGAGAAACTCAATCCGTGAAAATCCCGTGCGCGCTGTCAGCGAAAAACCGTCAGCCCTATGACAGCAAAAACCCCCACTGTGAAACTCGTGCGCTACAAAACATCCGTGCTCGTTGAGCACTGTCAGCAAACTCTGCTGTAGCCCAATATCACGCACAGGCGCTTTCTATCATACACGACCAAGAACAGGCACTCCACTGAGTGACACTTTCCTGGTCTCTGTCACCCGATCGTGACACACTTTGCACTTGTAATGTTTTATTATTTTTTGTATTATTATTATCATTATTATTATTATTATTAATATAATTTATTATTATTATTGTTGAATTGTTTCTTGTATTGTTTTTGCTCTCCCTCACCCCTCAACTCCCTTTTCTGTACATAGTCTGATTTCTTTTTGTTTTAGTTCCTTTTATTTGGTGTTGAATGAAATGTGTTTTTATTGTGTTTTTTAATTTTCCATGTACCCTCACGGGGTTTTATTGGAATAAATAAAACTTGAAACTTGAAACTTGAAAACCTAGACCAGACACGTGTTTCGACACTATTGTGTCTCATCAGTGGTCAGGTGGTACTGATGGCGAGAGTTGTCAACCCATGGTATCCAACTAAGAAGCAAACCATTCTCTGAATGGTAGCTTCTGTTGGCATGGGAGACTACCCTCATCTGACAACCCCAAGAGGATATCTGTGAAGGGAAACACTTTGATTTAAGGCCAAAGTGTAGAATTGATATTTATTAAAAAAGAATTTAGAAATTTAGACAAGTTTTAACCAAGAAATTAGGTTAAAACAAGGGAAATTTGAAAAAGCCTAAAGGGAGGTAACTCTGTACCAGCCTGCAGATCCAGAAATGGATACGCGAACAAGTTAGATCTAATTTTGAAAAGGTTAAACAGGAAAAGCGGTCAACTTTTCACTGCTGTTCAACACAGGACTTGGTAAAGAAGAAGTTTTCTGCTTTATATCTATCATACACTTGGGCTCCGTGAGAGAGACCTTTCATGAGATAACTATATAGTTTAAACCACACGTGTGTGTATCATGTAAATGAGATCGTGTCAAACTAGTCTGGTAAGGACCTGCTTTTCTACTGTTTGTGATGCCAAAGTCGATGAGACAAACGTCATTATGGAAACACTTTTGAGCCTGCTTTTTTTCCTGGAAGAACTTTTAGAACCTACACGTCACGCTACACATTCTAGAGTGACGTTTCTTTGATTTGACGTCAAAGATTGCACGAGGGCTTTGTAAGAGATCGAGGTTTCCAAAGAAGCGTCTTCAATTTGGACGCCGCGTTTCTTACCACATTAGGAGGAGGCTCCGATAGCTGCACAGGCTTTCAAGTCTGGTGAGCATCGTCGTTTAAAACTAGCTTGAGCTTACTCCCTCTTGGGACAAAACCAATGCATTGTTATTTGAGAGTTACTCGTGAGTTGTTGTGCAAGGAAGGTTCGTGACCCTCTCGTGGGTTTCCGAGCCGCTCCGTTCGTGTTAGTATACGTTATTTGTATTTTTGACCAAAATATGACATTTTACACAGATCTCGACAGTCAGTGTTCCTCCGAGACCGTGCTAGCGGTCGAGGTGAACACTGACTGTCGAGATCTGTGTAAAATGTCATATTCTGGTCAAAAATACAAATAACATTTATGTATCGATCGATTCTGGTTAGAATTCCTTTTAGTTTTATGATTGAACGCACACAAACATGCACTATTTTGTAGTCTCGGCTGGCCGCCTAAATATGAAGTTTTGTCGGCCTCTGACGTCACATGGCTTAAAGAAGGAAAATCCAGTGTTCAATCGATACATTGTGCTTTACACTCTATCGATCTCACAGTTCAAAGTGATTTCATTTGATTACTACCCCTATTCTCTCGTTAACATTGTATCAATTTGGAACACAAAATAAAATAGCACTGACATCAAGCGTGAACGAAAAAAAATGTTGGCATTCTGAACACCGGAACACACTGACCGATCATCGAAAGGCACTGACGACATTTCACGCAAAAAAAGATTCCCCTACCCATAATTCCCTCCAGTTTGGATAGTATGAAAGCTTTTTGTGCAATGACGCCTTACGCTCGGTTAATTAGGCTACATAAAGGCAAGCAACCGGTTAACGGTTGTGAGCCGGTGGTGACAGAAACAATCACTGAAGAGCGAGGCATACTTGTGAAATGATCCTATTTGCTTCACTATATGCACACTTCCGTCACTGCAAGGTGGGAACGCACAGGGGCCTGAAATGTTCTTGTCTATTTTGTAACCGAACCAAACCAGTGACCGAAATGATCGTTGAGCGATCGCTGAAGACAGGGCCTGCGGTGCACGCGTCCTTAGCCTTAGGCCTACTTTGACTTCGTCGCGTACGATGGAGGCTAAAGTACACGTATGTCTTCTTCTTCTTCTTCAGCGTTCGACGATGGCTGTGTCTAGATTCTTTGGCCCGTGATGTTGACGAAGTGGGCTGTCATTTCCAGGTCCTGAGTGCTGCCCCATAGCTTGGTGTGCAGCGATATGTCCCTGTGGGCCAGACATGTTTCCGTGATTGTGTGTGTGTGTGTGTGTGTGTGTGTGTGTGTGCGTGTGTGTGTGTTTTTGTGCGTGTGTAAGAACTTTTGCTTCTTGTGTAAGTATAGGTGTGTATAAATACGTGCGTGTATTTGTGTGGACGAGTATGTTTATATATGTTTGTGTATGTGTTTGACTGTTTATGTTTGAGTATGTGTGTGTGTGTGTGTGTGTGTGTGTGTGTGTGTGTGTGTGTTCATGTGTGTGTGTGTGTGTGTGTATGTGTGTGTGTGTGTGTGTGCATGTGTGTGTGTGCATGTGTGTGTGTGTGTGTGGTAAGGCGTGGGTATGAGTGAGTGAGTGTGTGTGTGGCTAAACCGCTTGAGCCTTGACATTCAAAACCAGCTTAGAGGCCGGAGAACATAGCTGTCCTTGGACGTTTTTCATTTCAAAAGAATAATAAACCGGACAAAGACAGTATGTGTATCGGGAATAGTGAGTAGAACTTTAAACATGATCTGCCTATTTGAGGAAGACCATTTTCTGTCGCGTCCTTGAAAGCAAAAATTACCTGAACAAAATCTACCATATATTTTGCGGTCGTGTACACTTAATATAGACCTTAGTAAAGTTGTGTTGACTTTTCGGAAAGAAGCCGTGTCATTTTTTTATTGTGATTTTTTTTGTTTTGTTATGAGGGCCTCGTACATGTTAAACAAAATTGCTTAGTGAAACAAAACAAGGTACATTCCTGTGTCTAAATAACTACCCTATGTTAACACACACACACACACACACACACACACACACACACACACATACACATGTACACACACACACACACACACACAAACACACACACACACACATACACATGTACACACACACACACACACACACACACACACACACACACACCGTCACACACACATACATAGACAAAAACAGAACAAAAACAAAAACTTATTTGATAGTTTCATAAACAGACATTTGCCTTTGTTAGATCAGCGTTTTACCAAAAACATATACAAGATACCACACCAAGACACATAAAGAATAAACATTAGATTAAACATCGAGAATCGCACATTAATATCATAAAAACATCATTTTCTTGTCTGAAAACTGAAAAATTGGCCGAATTTGTCATGGCCTGGAAACAGGACAGGTACACGCGTTTTCTATCAACGTGTTTCGTAAATGCACCGCTAGTAACAGGTCATAACGTGAACGAGACACTACAGCAAACGTGACCTGCTTGTCGCGCTTGGCTGATGACCTTAAACTATACACCTGTGCACCCGGAGACCATACGTACTCCCTTGTTCAGAGAGAGAGAGAGAGATATAGAGTTCGGTTGTGTAGACAGAGAGAGAGAGAGAGAGAGAGAGAGAGAGAGAGAGAGAGAGAGAGAGAGAGAGAGAGAGAGAGAGAGAGAGAGAGAGAGAGAGATCAAATCAAATCAAATCAAATCAAATCAAATCAAAATTTATTTTTCGAGGGTTGTGGCATAAGCAATAAAACGAGCTTTTTTTTCAACCAGCCCTCGCCCAGAGAGGGGACAAAATAATCGAATCACATATTTACACGGATATTCACGTGGAAAAAAAGGTAGAGAAAAACAACACATGAGAGAGAGAGAGAGAGAGAGAGAGAGAGAGAGAGAGAGAGAGAGAGAGAGAGAGAGAGAGAGAGAGACATAAAGAGACAGGGACAGAGAATAACAAAGACAGAGACATAGAGAGCGACAGAGAGAGAGAGAGACAGACAGACACAGAGACAGAGAAAGAGAGAGTGACACAGAGAGAGAGAAAGAGAGAGAGACAGAGAATGATGGAGAGACTGAGAGAGAGAGAGAGGGTGACAAAGAGATAGTGTGTGCGAGAGAGAGGGACAGACAGACAGACAGACAGACAGACAGACAAAAACAGAGAGAACTAAACTGAACTGAACTTTATTTTACAAGAGAGCGATAGATAGAGAGTAAGAGATAGAGGAACAGACAGAGAAGGGGGGGGGCGAGAGAGAGAGAGAGAGAGAGAGAGAGAGAGAGAGAGAGAGAGAGAGAGAGAGAGAGAGAGAGAGAGAGAGAGAGAGAGAGAGAGAGAGAGAGAGAGAGAGAGAGAGAGAGAGAGAGAGAAAGCGAACGATCGAACGAACTTTATTTTACAAGGATAAAGGTTTAAGGCACATTGCCTTGTCTAACAATCTGTTCTTAAACAAATACAAAACGTATAATATCCACTTAAAGAAGAATACAAATGGAACAAATTGATAGATGAAAAAAGCAAAATGCAACCAATATAATGGAAACAAACATTAATGCGGAGAAAGTTAGAAAGACCACAATCAAGAAGAGAGGTAATGAAGAAGAGAGGAAAAAACAAGTCGCGTAAGGCGAAACTACTACATTATTTTAGTCAAACTGCGGAACTCACAGAATGAAACTGAACGTAGTCCGCCGCTAGTGCAAAAGGCAGTGAAAGTGACGAGCCTGGTTGGCGCGGTAGCGGTTGCGCTGTGCTTCATAGCATGCTGTACTGTACCTCTCTTCGTTTTAACTTTCTGAGCGTGTTTTTAATCCAAACATATCATATCTATATGTTTTTGGAATCAGGAACCGACAAGGAATAAGATGAAATAGTTTTTGAATCGATTTCGGAAATTTAATTTTGATCATAATTTTTATATTTTTAATTTTCAGAGCTTGTTTTTAATCCAAATATAACATATGTATATGTTTTTGGAATCAGAAAATGACGAAGAATAAGATGAAATTAATTTTGGATCGTTTACTAAAAAAATAATTTTAATTACAAGTTTCCGATTTTTAATGACCAAACTCACTCATTACTTTTTAAGCCACCAAGCTGAATTGCAATACCAAACCCCGGGCTTCGTCGAAGATTGCTTGGATAAAATTTCAATCAATTTGATTGAAAAATGAGGGTGTGACAGTGCCGCCTCAACTTTTACAAAAAGCCGGATATGACGTCATAAAAGACATTTATCGAAAAAATTAAAAAAATTTCCGGGGATATCATACCCAGGAACTCTATGTCAAATTTTATAAAGATCGGCCCAGTAATTTAGTCTGAATCGCTCTACACACACACACAGACAGACAGACAGACAGACGGACACACATACACCACGACCCTCGTCTCGATTCCCCCCTCTATGTTAAAACATTTAGTCAAAACTTGACTAAATGTAAAAACAAGTCGCGTAAGGCGACATTACTACATTTAGTCAAGCTGTGGAACTCACAGAATGAAACTGAACGCACTGCATTTGTTCACAATGACCGTAGTCCGCCGCTTGTGCAAAACGGAGTGAAACTGACGAGCCTGTTTAGCGCAGTAGTGGTTTTGCTGTGCTGCATAGCACGCTTTTCTGTACCTATCTTTGTTTTAACCTTTTGAGCGTGTTTTAATCCAAACATATCGTATCTATATGTTTTTGGAATCAGGAACCGACATGGAATAAGATGAAATTGTTTTTAAATCGATTTCGGAAATTTAATTTTGATCATAATTTTTATATTCTTAATTTTCAGAGATTGTTTTTAATCCAAATATAACATATTTATATGTTTTTGGAATCAGGAAATGATGAAGAATAAGATGTGTGTGTGTGTGTGTGTGTGTGTGTGTGTGTGTGTGTGTGTGTGTGTGTGTGTGTGTGTGTGTGTGTGTGTGTGTGTGTGTGTGTGTGTATGTGTGTGTATGTATGTGCATGTGTGTGTGTGTGTCTCCCTCTCTCTCTCTCTCACTCTCTCTCTCTCTCCCTCCCTCTCTCTCTCTCTCTCTCTCTTTCTCTCTCTTTCTCTCTCTCTCTCTCTCTCTCTCTCTCTCTCTCTCTCTCTCTCTCTCTCTCTCTCTCTCTCTCTCTTATACTGTTTTACTAATTATGTAAGTATTGTAGTAGTAGTAGTAGTAGTTTTTATAGTAGATTTAGTCCCTCTTTAGGGCGAGGGCCAGATGCAAAAAAGTATACCAATGCTTATTCTGTTACCCTCGTAAAATAAAGAATTGTCATTGTCATTGTCATTGTCATTGTCATTGTCTCTCTCTCTCTCTCTCTCTCTCTCTCTCTCTCTCTCTCTCTCTCTCTCTCTCTCTCTCTCTCTCTCTCTCTCTCTCTCTCTCTGAAATTCTACATTGGATCATAATTTTTACATGGATCAGAATTTCTACATTGGATCAAAATTTGTATACGGTAAAACAAGTTTTACATGGTATCAGAATTGTTAAACGGTATCAGAGTTTGTACATGGTACCAGAATTTTAACATGGTATCAGAGTTTTTATATGGTGTCAGAATTTCGACATTGGATCAGAATGTTTACATGGGATCAGAATTTTACATGGAATCAAAATGTTACATGGTATCAGAATTGTACATGGTATCAGCACTTTTACATGGAATCAGTAAGAACTGCCTCTTGCGCGCTTACCAAGGACATACAGCCTGGCTGCTTCTTTTGCAGTATGGAATTGTTTCGCTGGTGTAATGTTGCAACAGACGTCAGTGTCTTCCAAAAAAAGTACTTCGGCACACACAAACACACTCACACCCTTTCATTTACCCTACACACCTTACCCCGCTCCTTCAAAGACGGTCTGGGCAATTATATAGAAATTCCTCTGACAAGTTTTCCCCTCTGTTCAGTCTAACCCCCTAAACCCCCCTACCGAAACCCAGCCACCCCCGCACCACATATCTTCAAAGACAGTCTAGGCATTATCGTCCAGCTCATCTCAAAGATCTAGCGACTCTCACCAAAGCTCCGCTCACAGATGTAGCAAAAAATGTTCCCTTCTGTCCAATCCAGCTCCGCCCCCACCCCCCTCCCCCCCCCCCCCCCCCCTCAAACGACCTCTACTTCAAAGACGATCTAGTGAATCTCGCCAAAGCTCCGCTCACAGATGTAGCAAAAGATGTTCCCTTCTGTTTAATCTAGTTCCCCCCACCCTAAAACCATCTCTACTTCAAAGACGAACTAGTGAATCTCGCAAAAGCTCCGCTCACAGATGTAGCAAAAGATGTTCCCTTCTGTCCAATCCAGCTCCCCCCCCCCCCCCCACCCCTAAAACCATCTCTACTTCAAAGACGAACTAGTGAATCTCACCAAAGCTCCGCTCACAGATGTAGCAAAAGATGTTCCCTTCTGTTTAATCTAGTTCCCCCCACCCTAAAACCACCTCTACTTCTAAGACGAACCAGTGAATCTCACCAAAGCTCCGCTCACGGATGTAGCAAAAGATGTTCCCTTCTGTCCAATCCAGCTCACCCCCCCCCCCCCCCCCCTCTAAAACCACCCCTACTTAAAAGACGATTCAATGTCTGTCGCAAAATCTCTGATCACAGATGTAGCGAAAGAGTTCCTCTCCCGTCCACTTCGGAACCCCCCCCCCCCAAAAAAAAAAAAAAAAAAAAAATATATATATATAAATAACACAATAAAAAGTCCAAAACCAAGCCAGAATGTCGCATCTTTTTTTCTGGCTTGGTTTTGGACTTTTTATTGTGTTGTTTAAATAAGCTTTTTTAAGTTTTAAAAAGTTTTCCAGCCTTCATTGTGTGGAGTGGTGCAGAGGAAAAAGAGTTTCTTGAATTCTGTATATATATAAATATATATATATAATAAAATTGAAGAAACGCAACCCACTCCTCCTTCAAGGACGGTTCAGTGACTCTCGCCAAAGCTCCGCTCACAAATGTAGCGAAAGATTTTCGCCTCCCTCCAGTCCTCCCACTTGAAGCCATCGTTGTCGTCGAGGTAGACGACGTTGTCGTCGCCGTCGCTGTTGTCCGGCCGGTTCTTCTTCCAGAAAGGAGCGGTCATCGTCAGGTCAATTGGCTGACCGCTCAGCCAGAGGAAGTCCGGGCCGCTCGCCGGGTAGCTAGAATGGTTCCAGGTGTCGTAGGGGCGATGGGCTCCAATGTGGTAATTGCTGCGTGGGACATCTGGTAAGGTTAAGAGGCAGGTTAGTGGCAGGTTGGGACATCTGGTAAGGTTAAGAGGCAGGTTAGTGGCAGGTTGGGACATCTGGTAAGGTTAAGAGGCAGGTTAGTGGCAGGTTGGAACATCTGGTAAGGTTAAGGGGCAGGTTAGGGGCAAGTTGGAACATCTGGTAAGGTTAAGAGGCAGGTTAGTGGCAGGTTGGAACATCTGGTAAGGTTAAGGGGCAGGTTAGAGGCAAGTTGGAACATCTGGTAAGGTTAAGGGGCAGGTTAGAGGCAAGTGGGAACATCTGGTAAGGTTAAGGGGCAGGTTGGAACATCTGGTAAGGTTAAGGGGCAGGTTAGAGGCAAGTTGGAACATCTGGTAAGGTTAAGGGGCAGGTTAGAGGCAAGTTGGAACATCTGGCAAGGTTATGGGGCAGGTTAGAGGCAAGTTGGAACATCTGGTAATGTTAAGGGGTAGGTTAGAGGCAAGTTGGAACATCTGGTAAGGTTAAGGGGCAGGTTAGAGGCAAGTGGGAACATCTGGTAAGGTTAAGGGGCAGGTTGGAACATCTGGTAAGGTTAAGGGGCAGGTTAGAGGCAAGTTGGAACATCTGGTAAGGTTAAGGGGCTGGTTATAGAGGCAGGTTGATTTAAGAGATGTAACGGATCAAAAAACTGTCTGTCAAGCCTGATATTTATTGAACGAAGTCGACTTCGCAAATTCTACGTACTTGACATGCACAATGTGGTAATTGCTGTGTGAGACATCTGGTAAGGTTAAGGGTTATAGGCAAGTTGGTTCAAGAGATGTAACGGATATCATACATTATTTGTATTTTTGACCACAATATGACAGCGGTCGAGTACTAAACAATGACTGTCGAGATCTTGGTAAATTGTTAGAGGCAGAAGACTGGGTGGAACGAAATACAATGCAAAACACAGTTATACACTGTAAATAAGACAAAGAAACCAATTGTTACTCACTACCAAAACTAAATTTTAAACATGGAACACAAACAGGAAATTAAACGTGTAAAATTTTATTTTTTAAAGTTTTTAATTTGTGCTGCATCGAAAGAAAGATATACCTTTAGCTACTGTTAAAAATATGAAAACATCTTATCGAGCTAAATTTTGTACTGCGGTGCTTTTACGTCCCACTCTCCGCTCAGCCACCCCCCCCCCCCCCCCCCTCATACACACACACACACACACACACACACACACACATACACCACGACCCTCGTCTCGATTCCCCCTCTATGTTAAAACATTTAGTCAAAACCTGACTAAATGTAACAACTACAACAACAGTTCAACTAACATCGTTTTACAATCCCAACAGTTCTCACCTGTGTTGAAGTTCATGAAGTCACTAATAAACGTAGCTTTGGCAACGGTCTCCAGACTGACTAGCGATTGGTTGCGAGCCGCGCATGCGTCTCGGGCATCCATCCACGAAAGCCTGAACTCGGATCTCGTTTCCAGATAGTAACAGGTTCCGGTTGTACGATCCACCACGTAGTTGTCTTCCTTGGGACACGATTCTGCAAGAAAAAAAACTTTACATCTGATATACGTTTGTCAAGGTGTGTGTGTGTGTGTGTGGTTTTATGTGTGTGTGTGTGTGTGTGTGTGTGTGGTTTTATGTGTGTGTGTGTGTGGTGTAGGTGTATGTGTGTGCCGTGAGTGTGTGTGTGTGAAGGTGTGTGTGTTAGTGTGTGTGTGTGTGTGAGACTCTCTGTGTGTGTGTGTGTGTGTGTGTGTGAGTGTGACTGTGTTTGTAAGACTATGTGTGTATGTGTATGCGTACGTGCGTGCGTACGTGCGTGCGCGAGCGCGTGTCTGCCTGCCTGTCTATCTGTCTCTCAATCTGTCTGTCTGTTTATTTGTCTGTGTCTGCACCTGCGTTCGTCTGTCTGTCTGTCTGTCAGTCTCTCTGTCTGTCTGTGAATATTTCAAACAAGCTTAGTTGGGAGAATCGACATTGTGAAATGTACATACGCTCGGTCGAAGTTTCCTAAAGTTTACTGAAAGACAGAAAGAATGAAAGAAAATCAAAGAGAGAGAAAAGACACGGAAGAAGGAATGAAGAAGAAAGAGAATCAGACTGAAGGATGGCAAGAAAGCAACAAGTCGCGTAAGGCGAAAATACAACATTTAGTCAAGTAGCTGTCGAACTCACAGAATGAAACTAAACGCAATGCAACGCAGCAAGACCGTATACTCGTAACATCGTCAGTCCACCGCTCACGGCAAAGGCAGTGAAATTGACAAGAAGAGCGGGGTAGTAGTTGCGCTGAGAACGATAGTGCTTTTCTGTACCTGTCTCTTCGTTTTAACTTTCTGAGCGTGTTTTTAACCCAAACATATCATATCTATATGTTTTTGGAATCAGGAACCGACAAGGAATAAGATGAAAGTGTTTTTAAATTGATTTCGACAATTTAATTTTGAAAATAATTTTTATATATTTAATTTTCAGAGCTTGTTTTTAATCCAAATATAACATTATTATATGTTTTTGGAATCAGCAAATGATGGAAGATAAGATGAACGTAAATTTGGAACGTTTTATAAAAGAAATATTTTTTTTACAATTTTCAGATTTTTAATGACCAAAGTCATTAATTAATTTTTAAGCCACCACGCTGAATACCGAAGTCCGGGCTTCGTCGAACAATACTTGACCAAAATTTCAACCAATTTGGTTGAAAAATGAGGGCGTGACAGTGCCGCCTCAACTTTCACGAAAAGCCAGATATGACGTCATCAAAGACATTTATCAAAAAAATGAAAAAAACGTATGGGGATATCATACCCAGGAACTTTCATGTCAAATTTCATAAAGATCGGTCCAGTAGTTTGGTCTGAATCGCTCTACACGCACGCACACACACACACACACACACACACACACACACACACACACACACACACACACACACACACACACATACACACACACACACATACACCACGACCCTCGTCTCGATTCCCCCCTCGATGTTAAAACATTTAGTCATAACTTGACTAAATGTAAAAAGACACGGAAGAAGGAATGAAGAAGAAAGAGAATCAGACTGAAGGATGGCAAGAAAGCAAAAAGCAAACACGTAATTAAAGAGCGCATCGATTATCTTTGTTTGTTTCTTTGTTTGTTTCTTTGTTTTCGTCTCCCCTCTTTGGTTTTTCCTTTCTTCCTGCAATTCATGTTCTTTCTTTCTTTTTACATTTAGTCAAGTTTTGACTAAATGTTTTAACGTAGAGGGGGGAATCGAGACGAGGGTCGTGGTGTATGTGCGTGTGTGTGTGTGTGTGTGTGTGTGTGTGTGTGTGTGTGTGTGTGTGTGTGTCTGTCTGTCTGTCTGTCTGTATGTGTGTGTGTGCGTGTGTAGAGCGATTCAGACTAAACTACTGGGCCGATCTTTATGAAATTTGACATGAGAGTTCCTGGGTATGATATCCCCGGACGTTTGTTTCTTTTTTTCGATAAATACCTTTGATGACGTCATATCCGGCATTTTGTAAAAGCTGAGGCGGCACAATCACACTATCATTTTTCAATCAAATTGATTGAAATGTTGGCAAAGCAATCTTCGACGAAGCCCGGGGTTTGGTATTGCAATTCAGCTTGGTGGCTTAAAAACTAATGAGTGTGTTTGGTCATTGAAAATCGGAATCTTGTAATTAAAATTATTTTTTTATTAAACGATCCAAAACCAATTTCATCTTATTCTTCGTCATTTTCTGATTCCAAAAACATATACATATGTTATATTTGGATTAAAAACAAGCTCTGAAAATTAAACGTATAAAAATTATGATCAAAATTAAATGTACGAAATCGTTTTAAAAACTATTTCGTCTTATTCCTTGTCGGTTCCTGATTCCAAAAACATATAGATATGATATGTTTGGATTAAAAACACGCTCAGAAAGTTAAAACGAAGAGAGGTACAGTAAAGCGTGCTATGAAGCACAGCGCAATCGCTACCGCGCCAAACAGGTTCGTCACTTTCACTGCCTTTTGCACTAGCGGCGGACTACGTTCAGTTTCATTCTGTGAGTTCGACAGCTACTTGACTTAATGTTGTATTTTCGCCTTACGCGACTTGTTTTCTTTTTTCTTTGCCTTTCTGGTATTGCTTTCGCTGCCTTTGTCGTTATTATCCTTTCAGTTTCTTTTTATTTCCTCTTTATGTATTTCTTTCAAAATGTATCCATAAGAACTAATTACTTACGCGACGAAGGTCTAAAATATCTCCACCCGGTACCAGCAAGGCCAGTACTCGGCGAGACATGGACCATCGATTGACGTAAACAGCATTTTGTAATGACGTGGTAGAAGAAACCATTGCAGGATGACGTCATCTGACACGACCTGGCACATTCCCTTGATGACGACACTAACAATGACGTCACTGCATCCGCTTTCAGTGCCAGCTTGTCGTCATATGTGTCGTCGCGGTACCATGTGATGATGGAAATGTCGTTGCTTGGAAATGAATAATACAGGATGTTTTGGTTTAACACACTGCGCAAGAAGACAGACAAAACAAGGGACATGCCAGCAAAGAGATAGACAGACAGACAGACAGACCGTGAGATATACACCCACCCACACACACACACACACAAACACACACACACACACAAACACACACACACACACGCGCGCGCGCAAGCACGCACACAAACGCACATACACACACACGCACACAAACAAGAGCGCGCACTCATTTACAGAAAACAGTAATTTAATAAATATTGTTTGAAAAACAAAATCTGTTTCAAACTTCCAGAATTTTACATGTACGACGTAAACCGAAAATAACATGAGTTTGCTAACAGGGTCACCGACTAACTGTTTGACTGATACACTTACTAATTAACTAAGTTACCAACTAACTTACTAACTATCTAACCATGTAACTTACCATCTTGCTAACTAACTTACTAACTAACTAACTAACTAACTAATTAACTAACTTTCTAACTAACTTATACTAACAAAATGCTAACTAACTAACCAACAAACGTGTCTGTTACAAACAGATACATTATTCAGTTGACAACAATTTCGTGATGATGTGTTAGACCTCTTTGTCTGGACATCTGCGTGCTTAAAGATTCATTTTTCATTTTCATTTTCATTTTTCATTTTCATTTCATTTTCATTTTCATTTCATTTTTTTAAATTTTTTCATTTTCATTTTTCATTTCATTTTTCATTTTCATTTTCATTACTTTATTGTTCTCCTTTTCTAAAACGTTAGTTTGCTTGTTTTGGTTTTGTATTTTTTATGAACAGAGAGAAAAAACACTAATTTTACTCACCAGAAAACGCAGCAAAACAAAATTAAGCCGAATACTAAAACAGTACCGAACTTGTCCATGATCAAATTCACTTTCTTGAATCAATCTCCTTGCACAAAAGTCTTAAAAGGTGTAACCGCGCAGTTGGCCGAAAAGGAAACAAACACACCAATTACAGTCACTACTATTAAACCATTCTTACTCCAGAACTCCGCGAAGAAATCGTGCGTATAGGCACTTCTCAAAGAAAAGTAGTAATTTAATCTCTTGGGACAAAACCGTGAAATACATATATCACCCGATACGTGTTTTTGAAAATAATGCCAGGCTCGATTTGTAAATCATTTCTACTTCAAGAGTTACAGCCTCCGTCGTGAAATCCAGCACGCGCACTTTATTTTAAAGGCACAGGCCTTCCCGATTCGGGTTACCATCTCACATCTGTTCAGACTTCTACTTTGGATTATTGTTTGTTTGTTTATTGATGTTTCTTGTCTCGAGAAACTCATGGATCAAGTCATGCGAGAGCAAATCAGCATCGATCTTATTTTCTGTTTTGTTCTCGGCCTATTCTAAAATATAAAAAATAAATTGTTTTTTTTTAAATTATCCACATCTGAGGCGTATCAAAGACAAGTAAAAGGTACAGGGTTCCTTAAAACTCAGATTGTTTACATTCCGGTGCTTTAACTCTGTCAAAAAAATCGTCATATCTTTCAAACAAGTTTTTAAAAATCGTCATTTCTTTCAAAAAGGTTTTTAAAAATCGTCATTTCTTTCAAAAAAAGTTTTTAAAAATCGTGTCCGGGGGTACGCCTTGGAATAAAACATTCATTCAGAGTTTCTGCAATGCAGTCGAACCTGCCCTTGCGACCACCTATCCAAAGCGACCACCTGCCCACTGCGACCACTCTTGGTCGGTCCCTGGTCGTCATAGACAGGTGAGTCTGTATTGTATTCTGGGTAAGACCCTCCTTCTACTACTCGGACAAGAGCTGAAAATCAACTGCCCAGCTGCTTTGTGTGTAGGGCTGGAATTTTATCATGAAATAAATTCGCTTTTTGACAGTCAGACACTAGTATTACATGAGTAACTGACACGAGTGTCCATCCGCGGTATTAAATTAATAACAAAAACCAAAAAAATGTCCACTCAGCACGAAAAGGTACCCTGCAGGCTGTGGATTTTTGGCATAAGTTCTAATGGAGGGACGGTCTTGGTCCTGTACTAGCTAGATCTGAGACGATGACTCTTCTTCTTCTGCTACTTTTTTTTTTTTTAACTGGGGGCCCGGTAGCTCAGTTGGTAGAGCACTGGACTTGTGATCCTAGGGTCGCAGGTTCGAATCCGGGCCGGGACGGACACGGGTCAACTTTATGTGCAGACTCAGAGACGGTATCCATGTTCCACCCCCGTGTCACCACTGTGGCACGTAAAAGACCTCGGTCATTCTGCCATAAGTATATGGCTGATTACACCTAAACACGCATGCACAGTCCTGGGTAGCGGCGTCTCTGTTGCTGCTAGCTTTCCACTGGGAGGAAGCGACCCGAATTTCCCAGCGATGGGACAATAAAGTAGTGAAAATGAAATGAAATGAAATGAACATTTGATGGTGGGGATTTTGCGTGACACGCCGTGTTGTGTGTGTTGTTGCAGTTGCAGTTGTAGTTGTTGTTTGTTGTTGTTGCTTTTTGTTTTGTTGTTTTATCCTACCACGTGGACAGCATGGCACTGGCCTTTTGATAAAAACTACCCGGGGTCTTTAACGCGAGCATTTGTCTTATTGCACGCATTTGTCTTATTGCACGCATTTGTCTTATAAGCATTTGCTTGAGTGCGTGTCCTAGTTGTATGTTTTGAATTGTTTCATGCGAAGAATTTTGAATAACATTTTGTTCAAACCAAATCATGACTCTAATCGTTTACACGGGAAGGACTATTCCTTTAAAGTCTTTAATTTCCTTGCGAACTGCGTTTGTTTGCCAGCGCAGAACTATGAGTAGCTACGGCAAACAACAATGATCGATTTTTTTCCGATCGCCTTTCCTGCTTCCGCTGGATTTAATTGTAGAACGGTGTAGTGTCAGTCATGGTTATCGGACGTAGCGATGTTGCGGCAAACATCTGAACCAGCGTCGTTTGGAGTTGACTGCAGAAAAACATAAAAATAATAACATTGCCACGAAATCTCCCCGGGGTTCAAGGATATTCTAACAGAAATCGTGTTGGTGGTTGTAAAATTTAAAAACAAGTCGCGTAAGGCGAAAATACAACATTTAGTCAAGCTGTCGAACTCACAGAATGAAACTGAACGCACTGCAATTTTTCAGCAAGACCGTATACTCGTAGCATCGTCAGTCCACCGCTTGTGGCAAAGGCAGTGAAATTGACAAGAAGAGCGGGGTAGTAGTTGCGCTGAGAAGGATAGCACGCTTTTCTATACCTCTCTTCGTTTTAACTTTCTGAGCGTGTTTTTAATCCAAACATATCATATCTATATGTTTTTGGAATCAGGAACCAACAAGGAATAAGATGAAAGTGTTTTTAAATTGATTTCAAAAATTTAATTTTGATCATAATTTTTATATTTTTAATTTTCAGAGCTTGTTTTTATTCCAAATATAACATATTTATATGTTTTTGGAATCAGGAAATGATGAAGAATAAGATGAACGTAAATTTGGATCGTTCTATAAAAAAATTTTTTTTTTACAATTTTCAGATTTTTAATGACCAAAGTCATTAATTAATTTTAAGCCACCAAGCTGAAATGCAATACCGTAGTCCGGCCTTTGTCGAAGATTGCTTGGCCAAAATTTCAATCAATTTGATTGAAAAATGAGGGTGTGACAGTGCCGCCTCAACTTTTACAAAAAGCCGGATATGACGTCATAAACGACAATTATCGAAAAAATGAAAAAATATCTAGGGATATCATTTCCAGGAACTCTCATGTAAAATTTCATAAAGATTGGTCCAGTAGTTTAGTCTGAATCGCTCTACACACACACTCGCACAGACAGACACACACACACACACACACACACACACACACACACACACACACACACACACACACACACACACACACACACACACACATACACCACGACCCTCGTCTCGATTCCCCCTCTATGTTAAAACATTTAGTCAAAACTTGACTAAATGTTAAAAAACACTGCAATGTTGCCATGATATTTCTCTGAATTCAGGATGTTCTTCAGAAATCGTGAGGGGTTTGTATCAGTAAAATGAAAAGAACATCCATGTTGCCATGATATTTCCCTGAAATTTTGATAGAAATCCAATCTAGCTGGCTGATTTAAAATAAAATAATATAACATTGCCATGATATCTTCCTGTTTGTAGTACGGATATGACTGTCCAGATTTGTAAGCGGTGTGGCAGTGTCAGAGCCCCTTTCACTTGTCCAAGCTTTTCGACGAGCAAATAGCAAGCTACTGGCCGGCTTTAACCTGCGGCATCGCAACGATCAACTAAGTCTGATGTGTATGTTATACAGTGTGCGCTTAAAATGATACCCTTTTCTTTAAAACAAAAATATACTCATCGGAGTACACGATTCGTGAGGGCCCCAAAGGGGGGGGTATCATCACGATCACGGGAAGGGAAATTTTAGCTTTCACGATCACAAACACCGTGACGAATAGAGGATCATAGAGTGATACAGCTGTGAAAAATGTACGTTGAAAATAAAATGCTTTGCAATAATGCCCATCACGATCACGAAAACAAATGACGATCACGATCACGAGACTTGATTTTTTTGTCATCACGGATCACGAGAAAAGTCCCATCACGATCACAGAAATGGAAATTTGGGCAATCACGGTCACAGAAAGGTCAAAAAACGCCAATCACGATCACGATTTTAAACCCTTTGGGGCCCTCATTCGTTGCGGCAACGATTGCTGGCCCGCAGTGATCGCCGACAACTGCGATAATACGTTGAAAAACCACTTCTGGCATTTTGATCTCGAGCTCACACTGCATACCATACCCATCAGAGTTGGTTGTTCGTCGCGATGACAGGTTAAAGGCTCACTCCGTTCGGCTCGCCGTCTTAGTTCTGGTCAGGCTTTTACATTGAATAAGACCATCTGACGGGCGCTGTGGCGGGGTGGAAAGACGTCGGCCTCTTAATCGGAAGGTCGTGAGTTCGAATCCCGGTCGCGGCCGCCTGGTGGGTTAAGTGTGGAGATTTTTCCGATCTCCCAGGTCAACTTATGTGCAGACCTGCTAGTGGCTTATCCCCCTTCGTGTCCACACGCAAGCACAAGACCAAGTGCGCACGGAAAAGATCCTGTAATCCATGTCAGAGTCATCCCCACAAGGTTCCAGGGGTATGAAAGCAGCAACATTATCGAGCGGCAGGCCGTCAACAACACACGAGGCTTCCGCATCCCCACCTGCAAGACAGACCAGTACAAGAACTCCTTCTTATTACGGACAGTCGCAGAGTGGAATCAGCTGAGTGACGCAGACCTTTCCAGCACGACCAGCCCAGCCAGCCAGCGCAGCATCCTCAGCGCTGAGACTGCCGTCATCAGGGCTGCCCCAACACTGATCGCCTACAGAGCCCAGTAGTTTTTACCATTTTAACAAGTTACAAAGAGTGGGAAAGACATTGAAGCAACAGCCTGTATGACTCGTCCCACCAAAGTCAGGACTTTTATTGTACTCTAAATTATTATCATGCGCTCTCCCGCATCCGTTGCGAAGATGACCAACAGTGGTCCCTGCAACGTAACAAATCCAGATCCAGATCCAGATCCAGAGTTCGGTGGGTTATAGAAACACGAAAATACCCAGCATGCTTCCTCCGAAAGCGGCGTATGGCTGCCTAAATAGCGGGGTAAAAACGGTCATACACGTAAAAATCCACTCGGGCAAAAAACACGAGTGTACGTGGGAGTTTCAGCCCACAAACGCAGAAGAAAAGAAGAAGAAGAAGAAGAAGAAGAAGAAGAAGACCATCCCTCCACTTGGTCACATACCTAAAATGAACAGCCTGAGTGCTCTCTGCGCACTGTGCTATTTCAGTTTCAAGAATTGATTTCGTTGAAGACGCTAACGTGTCTTTTTCGGAAACGAATTCATCAAAAAATGCCAACTCCCCACAGCAAACAGTCATGGTGTTGAATTTTGGTATGTGACCAAGTGGGGGAGTAGTCTGATCGCATGTAGAAGCTCTGAGACAATGAGCCGAACTGTTTTCACGAGGCGGCGTGGGTCTTTAAAGCCGGCCGGTGTAACACGAGAAAACGACTCCCACGAGATTTTTATTCTGGAGTAAACATTTCGTACGAAAAAGTTACTCTCTTTACGAAAAAAGCACTCCCCCATTGCACGAGAAAATTACTCCCCAAGACAGGTGAGTTCCGAGAAAACATGTCGTGCAAAAATGTTACTCCCCTGACGAATAAAATAACGAATAAATTACTTCACCCCGTGACACGAGCAATTTAACTTCCCATGCCAGGTGTACGAAATTTTTACTCCCTTGTCCCCTGTTAGTCTTGGTGGTGGAAGGGGTGGAAGGAGGGTAGCGCGACATTCGTGTGCGCGAGATCACTTATTGGCATTATCCCTTCGCCCGCATCCCATTTTTCTGTACGAGATTTTTACTGGAAGTAAAAAAAATGGGGAGTAAAAATTTCGTGGAGGGAGTAATTTTTTCGTGCCTTGGGGAGTTCTTTTCTCGTACGAAAAGTGTACTCGGAGTAAGAATTTCGTACGAAATATTTACTTCGTGTTACACCGATATCGGGCTAGTTGTTGGTTCAAAAGCTTGGGTAAGTAAAAGGGGCTCTTGCTCCGCTGTCACACCGCTTAAAAATCCTGACCGACTTATTTCCAGAAAACGTCTATTCAGGATATCATTTTTTGACAGAAATGCGATTGGGTCGGTGTTTATCGTTGTTTTTCCGTGACAGACTGAACGGTATTGACCGCACTTTGTTTACAATAGCCGAAAGACAGTTTTGAAAGAATGGAGGGTTCATAATTCAAGTACAGATTTTTATTTGTGTGGCAGTTTTCTTCCAGTGGCTAACCTTTCTGTCCTATACTCAACTCCAACCCTAAACACATGCACACAGATACACATACGCACACACGCACGCCGTACATGCACGCACGCACGCACGCACACCAACACGCACGCCGCACACAGACACATACACACACAACCCCCACCCCGAAACCCCTCCACACACACACACACACACACACACCAGGGGCGGGTCGCTTCATTTTTAGGGGGGGGGGGGGGGGCAAATTTCTTTTTGGGACAATTCGACGACGCGAAGCGTTTAGTTGATCAGGGCGCGATAAAATTGTCAAAAATGTTGAGGAAAACATGGCTGAAACAAGCTGAAAATTAATGCAATACCAAAGTCCGGCCTTTGTCTAAGATAGCTTAACTAAAATTTCAATCAATTTGGTTAAAAAAATGAGGGCGTGACAGTGCCGCCTCAAATTTCACTAAAAGCCGAATATGACGTCATCAAAGACATTTATCCAAAAAAAGAAAAAATGGTCTGGGGATATTATTGCAGCCACCTTTTCCGTTGCTTCTCTTTTACAATGGTTTTTGCTTCACCAAATGTAACTTGTTGGTTCTCTTGTGGTAGCTTCCCTCCTTTTGCCAGCCTGTCGGCTCAGTTCCTCATTTTCTTAAACTTGTATTGAATTAAGGTTAAAAGGCAGGGGATAATTAGAGACTAACAGGTCAAGTGTAAACAATGCAGATGTTGCCGAGATCTTTGGGCCGTTTCTTCAATTACCTTTAGTACACTCGTATTGAATTAAGGTTAGAAATCAGGAGAGAAAAAACGGAGCGATAACAGGGCAGGTGTAAACGCTGCAGATGTTGCTGATGTCTCTTGGCCATTTCTTCAGTTAAACCTAAAGTACACTTGTATTGGATTGAGGTTAGAATGTATGAATACATCCAAAAACAAAGAGACTGCCAACGTTCCAAGTGAATGTATTGTCACTTTGTCAATAACAAACGTTCCAACAACCTACCTTTCTTGAATGTATGAACAAAGAAGCGAGCGACACTGAGATGCAGGGCAAGTGTAAACGATGCAGATGTTGCTGATGTTCTCGGGCCGTTTCTTCAATTACATAAAGTACACTTGTATTGAATTAAGGTTAAAAAGCAGGGGAAAAGGAGCAATAACAGGGCAAGTATAAACGATGCAGATGTTGACTCTCTCTCTCTCTCCGATCGACCCACTTCTGGTGCCGTGCAGCGTTATCTGGTTTTGGACTGCACGCGTTTGTCACGTGCATGAACGATCGGCGGGAATCAATTATATTGATTTTGTTCAGAGACCGATATCAGCGATGTGTGCTTTCAAGACACACTCCTTCCGTCTCTTATTTGGCCAGGCTTTTACGTGGGGAAAGATCCTCCCTTCATAGCACACATACTGGAATTTAGCAGTCTCCGAGCTCTCTGTGTATAGTGGATATTTTTTCATGAAATAATATTGTAGTGGCTTTTTAAGAAATTGATTTATTAAAACAAAAGAGTTCAACTCGTCACAGGAAGTGGTCAAGGTGTGTGTGTGGTTGTGTGTGTGTGTGTGTGTGTGTGCGTGTATGTGAGTGTGTGTATGTGAGTTTGTGTGTGTGTGTGTGTGTGTGTGTGTGAGTTTTTTCTCTTTTTTTGGGGGGGGGGGGGGTACGTGGTACGTGTCCAAGTGGAGGGATGGTCTTATCCCTTGTAAAAGCCTTGGCAGATCCAAGGTGAGGAGTCACGGGAAGCATGGTGTCTTTACACCTGTGGACTCCTGTGCACCGACCATCACACACTCACTCACCTTCATATCGCACTCCAAAAAACTCAACCAATTATTACCACAAACAATCTGATTTGGAACTCAAATACAAGGAGCATGTTTATCGCTTTTAGTGAAACGGAGGTTACACCAATCTCTCCTTATTCCTGGCCCGACCCTCCCCGGCGTCTCCAGTTTAAACGCACACTCCTCCCCATGTAAACAGTTCGTAGACCTGTGAACACCTGTTTTTGCACTTGGAGTATTCTCAAACAAATGTGGAGTATTTTCAGAAAAATGAGCGTACTCCAATTCCTAACAGCATTTGAGTGACATTCATTTTTCAAACATGCTTCACAAGCGTTCATTGTACCTTCAATTAAGATTTCCAATACATTTAAAATAAATGTTGTAGTGTTTTGTTGGTCTTTGTGTTACATGCACCACCACTGACATTTCTCAATGTGAGATAATGAAGCTAATTTGATTTGATTTGTTTTGATTTAGGACGTCGACCTTCCATGTGGAAGGTTCAGAGTTCGAATCTCAGCCCTGCATGTACATGTACGTGCCTGCTTGTGTATGTGTGTGTGCGCTAATGTGTGCGTGTATATAGATACAGACTGTTGCTTCATCCTGGTTTGTTTGTTTGTTTGCTTAACGCCCAGCCGACCACAAAGGGCCATATCAGGGCGGTGCTGCTTTGACATATAACGTGCGCCACACACAAGACAGAAGTCACAGCACAGGCTTCATGTCTCACCCAGTCACATTATTCTGACACCGGACCAACCAGTCCTAGCACTAACCCCATTATGCCAGATGCCAGGCGGAGCAGCCACTAGATTGCCAATTTTAAAGTCTTAGGTATGACCCGGCCGGAGTTCGAACCCACGACCTCCCGATCACGGGGCGGCCGCCTTACCACTAGGCCAACCGTGCCGGTCCTTCATCCTGGTAACATTGTCTAAATATAAACAGTAGTGAGTGAGTGAATTCTGTTTTTTTCCCTTTTTGACACACACAAATAAACACAGCATCCATACACAAACACAGCAAGACACATAAATATATTTCACAAATGTAATACTTCAACAAGTGTTGACAATGTTGACAAGAAGAAAAATATCACAACATGACTTTCTTTCTTTCTTTCTTTATTTGGTGTTTAACGTCGTTTTCAACCTTTCAAGGTTATATCGCGACGGGGAAAGGGGGGGATGGGATAGAGCCACTTGTTAATTGTTTCTTGTTCACAAAAGCACTAATCAAATAATTGCTCCAGGGGCTTGCAACGTAGTACAATATATGACCTTACTGGGAGAATGCAAGTTTCCAGTACAAAGGACTTAACATTTCTTACATACTGCTTGACTAAAATCTTCACAAACATTGACTATATTCTATACAAGAAACACTTAACAAGGGTAAAAGGAGAAACAGAATCCGTTAGTCGCCTCTTACGACATGCTGGGGAGCATCGGGTAAATTCTTCCCCCTAACCCGCGGGGGGTCACAACATGACTTCTCTTGTTGTTGTGATCATGTTTCCAATAACTAAGAAAGCTTATTTCACATTATAATTCTAAAACCTTCTTTGTCAGGTAACATTGCCGTTCCTTAATGATAAACTTTCAGTTCAATAAATAATTAACATGCGCAAAATGAAAGTTCTCAATCAAAAACTGTTACTGTTGCTTAGAAATGAAAAATCAAATGAAAACAATGCAAGACATCTGCATTAGAATGAATTTAACTATGAGATTACTATATTTGACATTCTCCGGTGTCAATCTTGACGCCCCAAAAAGTGAAAGAGAAAATGAGACATTTGGTCAATCTTTTGACCTTGACACAAACACTGACCTAAAACGTTTTCACGGAGACCGAGTCCTGGCTGACCGAAACCCGTTCACCGAGATGCCCTGTCTCGCTAACATGTATACAGGGGACATAATTTGTTCTTAATGAACAACAAATGAAAACCTTTGCATCTGAAACAAGACCCAGAAGACAAGCAGCAAACCAAAACATAAAAACCACGAGAGAAAAAAAAGCATGCAAATTACAGCAGTTATTCTAAACAGACTGATAAAACAAACCCCATACACTAACTACAGGGGTCGACACTAACTTATTTGGCCTGGGGCCACACTGGCCCCAGAGATGGAAATTGCTGGGGCGGAAAACAAAAATCTGGGGCCCACTCTCAGTATTGATTGAGTATTCACGTGCGGCAATGCATTGTCTGTTTTTCTTCATCGTACTGAAGCCAGGGAAATTCTTTCAACCATTTGACATTGAAATTACGACAGCACTTCGCGCTTTTGGCTGCATCGTTTCTCTCCACCCTGTTCTTCATCTTCATTTCCATGTCTTTTTACACCAGGGATGTGTCGCCACATTTTGCGTTTGGCATTTGAAGGCGATACTTATCTCTCATGCTAAAGAGCACAATCTGAGAGCTATTTCCCTTGCGGCATTGTCCTTCGATGATTTCAATATGGTTTTTTTCTTGACTGCGGCATTGATCGTAACGCAAATTTCAGTGACGACTTTGACTGGCGATTTTTAGTGATTGGCTCTGGCATTGGAATTTTCGGTTTGTCATTGTCAGTTGGAATTTATCCTGGGGCGGAGTGGGCCCCAAGCTTCGGCAATGTTTGGGGCGGAACACAAAACTCTGGGGCGTTCCGCCCCCCGCCCCCGCTAGTGTCGAACCCTGAACTACATGTACGTACAACCATATTTTTGAACAGATAAAATACGACGATAACCTAAAAAGGTTCCTGCAACGTATCGATCCTGATCCTGATCAGAATAAAGAAAATATGACTGTATGCCTTTACAGCCTTCCTGCAGAAGAATTAAAACTGTCAGTCACTGTAACTTTACAACATCAAGATTCATGAAGTTACTGAAAGACTCACTTGAGGTCATTGGTATGGAGGGAGGGGGGGGGGGGGGGGGGTGCACCTGGACAAGTTCTGACCTTTATTCTTCCTGAAAAAAATCTCCCTACGGTCTGAACTCAAAACGCATAAACAAACCTGGTGATACTCATTAAAACTAGAATTGATTGGCATTTCGAAAACAAAGGGATTCTATCAAATCCTCATTCACTTTAAGACTACCATGTAATAGTGCAGCTCACTGCTTGCATGGCACACAAATCTCCTGCCTTGCACTACATTGTCCTATAGAAGGCCTGATGTGTACGTTGTCAATCTATCTCCTCCCTTCCTTGTGTCATTTTACTTCAAGCTAAAGGTACATACCCAGGCCTGAAAGTGGCGAGTATTTGCGAGTAGAAACATGTAACTGGCGAGTAAAAATGTTCATCTACTCGCCAAATGCGAGTCAAGTTGCAGCAACAAATTGTTGGTTTGGCAAGTAAAGTTTGCACGCTGGCTAGTACATTTTCAGAATCACTAGCCAAAGGCGAGTACAACATTTGTTGGACAACTCCCCCTTGGACACATACCTAACTCCCCCTTGGACACATACCTAACTCCCCCTTGGACACATACCTAACTCCCCCTTGGACACATACCTAACTCCCCCTTGGACACATACCTAACTCCCCCTTGAACACATACCTAACTCCCCCTTGGACACATACCTAACTCCCCGCTTTCGGAGGATATAAAGTACCCCTAAACTTCAAAGAAAACTTACAAATATTCAGATTTCATTTTTTGTGCCACCTCTCCCCTTAAAAATTAATTCATGAGTTTGCTCATTAAAGTTGTCATTAAAATCGATTTTTTGCAAACAGATTTAAAATTGATTGCATCGTATTCTTCATCACATTCTGAATCTAAAAATATATACATATCATGTTTACTCTTAACGATCACAATTAACGAAAATAGATTAATTAATCTTACGATTAAAATTTAAGAAATCGATCCAAATATGATTACATCTTATTCTTTATCATTTCCTGATTACAAAAACATATAGATATGATAGGTTGGATTCAAAACAAGCTCAGAAAGTTAACAAGAATACAGAAAAGCGCGCTTTCCTGCTTAGCACAATACGCTACCGCGCTAATCTGGCGTGTCAATATCACTACGTTTTGCACGTGGGAGGTGAGCGATTTCCTTCACGCGGGGATTGACGAAGCTGTACTGTCTTGGTGAAAAAATACAGTGCGTTCAGTTTCATCCCGTGAGTTCGACAGCTTGACTTCTTCTTCTTCTGCGTTCGATGTTGATGGCCGTGCTAAATCCTCAGACCAGTGGCTGCCAGGAAGTCCGCAGTTATACAGCTTGACTAAATGTAGTAATTTCGCCTTACGCGACTTGTTTTAATGAGTTTTTTCAGTCAGAATTAGACCACATAAAGTGATCCTAACTAACCTAGCCATAGCAGTGCAGGGTAGTCTAACACAGTGTACTATCAATGTCCCACAGTGGTAGTGGTACCTGTGACCGTTAGGCCTAAAACAAAATAGGTGTGGTTACGGTAACCCGACCTACCCTATTTTTAGGGGCCGACCCTATAACTTTTTATTACATTTGTCAAAAAAAACCACAAAAAAAACAAAAACGAGTGCAGAAAACGCAATGAAAGCGAAAGCGCTCGAGTCGCACACTTATTTCCCTGTCAAGTAGGTTTAATTTGTACACATTAGAAAAAAAAGTTTAAAAAAAAAGTGATTGCCTACCTTCCTACCTTATTTTTTTTGGCTATGTTACCTCAACCACACCTATTTTTTATATTTAGTCAAGTTTTGACTAAATATTTTAACATCGAGGGGGAATCGAAACGAGGGTCGTGGTGAATGTGCGTGTGTGTGTGTGTGTGTCTGTGTGTGTGTGTGTGTGTGTGTGTAGAGCGATTCAGACTAAACTACTGGACCGATCTTTATGAAATTTGACATGAGTTCCTGGGTATAAAATCCCCGAACGTTTTTTTCATTTTTTTGATAAATGTCTTTGATGACGTCATATCCGGCTTTTCGTGAAAGTTGAGGCGGCACTGTCACGCCCTCATTTTTCAACCAAATTGGTTGAAATTTTGGTCAAGTAATCTTCGACAAAGCCCGGACTTCGGTATTGCATTTCAGCTTGGTGGCTTAAAAATTAATTAATGACTTTGGTCATTATAAAAATCTGAAAATTGTAAAAAAAAATAAAAATTTATAAAATCCAAATTTACGTTTATCTTATTCTCCATCATTTGCTGATTCCAAAAACATATAAATATGTTATATTCGGATTAAAAACAAGCTCTGAAAATTAAATATATCAAAATTATTATCAAAATTAAATTGTCGAAATCAATTTAAAAACACTTTCATCTTATTCCTTGTCGGTTCCTGATTCCAAAAACATATAGATATATGTTTGGATTAAAAACACGCTCAGAAAGTTAAAACAAAGAGAGGTACAGAAAAGCGTGCTATCCTTCTTAGCGCAACTACCACCCCGCTCTTCTTGTCAATTTCACTGCCTTTGCCATGAGCGGTGGACTGACGATGCTACGAGTATACGGTCTTGCTGAAAAATGGCATTGCGTTCAGTTTCATTCTGTGAGTTCGACAGCTACTTGACTAAATATTGTATTTTCGCCTTACGCGACTTGTTTTTTTTTGCCTTAGCACAACTACAAACAACTGTGAAACCTCTTCCATGAGAAAATGCCGCCGGGCGGGGATGTAGCTCAGTCGGTAGCGCGCTGGATTTGTATCCAGTTGGCCGCTGTCAGCGTGAGTTCGTCCCCACGTTCGGCGAGAGATTTATTTCTCAGAGTCAACTTTGTGTGCAGACTCTCCTCGGTGTCCGAACACCCCCGTGTGTACACGCAAGCACAAGACCAAGTGCGCACAAAAAAGATCCTGTAATCCATGTCAGAGTTCGGTGGGTTATAGAAACACGAAAATACCCAGCATGCTTCCTCCGAAAACGGCGTATGGCTGCCTAAATGGCGGGGTAAAAAACGGTCATACACGTAAAATTCCACTCGTGCAAAAAACACGAGTGTACGAGGGAGTTTCAGCCCACGAACGCAGAAGAAGAAGAAAATGCCGCCTAGTCCTACAAAAGACACCTGTGTTTTCTGTCAGTCTTTCAACTTGAACACACTACTGTGGTACATGCAATGTCGGGACCCTCTGATGATAGCGCACCTAGTTGAGAAAACTGGTTTCCATTGGTCTTTCAAATTTACTAAACAAATAATTGTCAGGATAAGACACCAGCAGAGTTAGGATATTTTTGGCTAATACAACCACTGAAACAGAACACTTTGGTAATCTATTGGTCTTTCAACTTCACTTAACACTATTGTCAGACAAAGACACTAGCAGAGTTAGGATATTTTTTGCTGATACAACCACTGAAACAGAACACTTTGGATTCTATTGGTCTTTCAACTTTACTAAAAAAAAATAGTCAGGAAACGACACCAGCAGAGTTGGGATATTTTTGGCTGATATAACCACTGAAACAGAACATTTTGGTTTCTGTTGGTCTTTCACCTTTACTAAACGCTATTGTCAGGCAAAGACACTAGCAGGGTCAGGATATTTTTGGCTGATACAACCACTAAAACAGTGTCCTCTTATCACAGATACCACTGTATACCTGTCATGACGAGCTATAGATTCTATGCAAGGTGCACGTGATTGTCATGGATTTAGTTTCAGAATGAACATAAAGTAACGTTTCTGGGCGACCTTCCCTACATTTGATTATTTACAGCAATCACTTGACACAGTTGAAGCAGGCCTAGCCTGCAAGTGTAACTTTTCAGCTGCATTGTTTTGAGATTTAAACATATTCTGTACAGAATCAAAGCCAATGAAAAGCAGACACACATCAGTCACCTTACAACGTGGCAGTTAAACATTGTTAGTTTTATTTTCAACAATGAATTTGTTAGCAACTGCTTTCATCATGCGAAAAGACTGTCTCAAGAAACCATGGACTTTGTCCACAAAGCAAGCAAATCAGTGTATGATGACAAACGACATTGGTCACACTACGTGTTAGTCTTCTTAAGCAACTTCCCTGTGGAGATCTGCATGTGTATACACATGAGAACAGCGATTGTACATTACTTGCAATGCGAGGACAACTTCACATGAAGAACACCATCCATTGTCTCTTGTCTATCAACATCAAGCTAACCGAATTACCTCCACTGTGACGAACACACACAACAAACGAACACTTTTGATGATCCTGAGCGTTAGGTAGGTATTGTACCTGAAATGTTAGGCCCCTTGATAAGATGAGGGCGTCACCATTTGTTGTCGATTGGTCCGTGACAGAACTATCCCTGCCAGGAAAGGACACTCACAAGGAGGGGACACTTTCAGCTAGTCCCCAGGGTGACAGGTAAGGCCATCAAAAATAAAATGTTTGTTTCTGATGACAAAGCCAATTACAAATAGCCCTGGTCAATAGGTTAGTTACTTTTGTTTTGTTTTGATTTTCTTATTTACACACACAAGCGGCTTTTTATTGGTAGGAAATTGTGCGAGCTATGTCCCCTGCATTTCGAGGAAGAATAACTTTCCTTGTGAAGCCTGTAAAATTTAAAACTAGTCAGGTTTTTTTTGTGTTTTTTTTTAAGGGTCAAAAAAAGTGCCAGGGTCGGTAGAAAATAGAAAACAGGGTTGTTTGGGGAATCAGAAACATCCATCAACTTTTTCATGGCCTAATACTCATTACCTTCACGAGAGTCATGACAGAAGGATAAGATACAGAACCACAAGCCCAGACAAACTTGATCAATTGTCTTCAGACATTTCCACTGAGGCAGGACTAGCGTCATCTGACATGAAATGCTTGGGGAGAGTCTTCAACTCTTCAAACTGTCCTTTCAACAGATTGTCATCAGTCTTATCAATGGCATGCTTTTCTCCCACATGTTCTTTCCCTTCTGGAGGAGATTCTTCTGCCGCTTTCTGGGTCCGCGTTTTGTGCACTCTTGCATCACCATTGTTGCTGTTTGTGTCGTTTTGCTCTCCCTCCGTTTTCTCACTGCTTTTCTGGACTTTACCTTCATCAACACTCTCCAAAAGACCCGGGATTGTTACACTTTCAGGTTCTGAGCCCTTGTTCTTTGCTGGAAGGTCTGCCCCAGGCTTTGTGCTTGAAGAAACTACAGGAACGTTTTTCATTGTAGCTACCTTGGCTGTATTTGTTGCGCTGCAACTGCTTACAGATTTCTTGCTAGCTTCTTCTGTTAGCGCGTCTGAAGTGTTGGATTTTTCAGGCCTTGTTTTGGGAGCTTTTCTATCATGAGATTTCAACACTCTCTCGTCAGCTCCTTTCTGCGATGATACATCAGAGGTATGAGATTTTAACACTCTTTGTTCAATTCCTTTCTGTGAAGGCATCTCAGAGGAATGAGATTTTAACACTCTCTCGCCAGTTCCTTTTGATGGAGACACCTCAGAGTCAGAGGTTTGAGACTTTACCACTATCTCATCAACTCCTTTCTCCGAAGATACCTCACATGCACACGTACCTAATTCTTGGGAATTGGGCCCAAGATTTTTAACTTTAACTTCCAGTTTCTCCTTGACACCAGTATCAGTCTGTTTCTCCTTGCTATTGGAGAGAGATCTTTTGGATTCAATATCGCTAAGTGTCTCCTTGCTACTCGAAGCAGATTTTTTCAATTCAATATCGCTCAGCCTCTCCTTACTACTCGAAGCAGATTTGTTCAATTCAATATCATTCTGTCTATCCTTGCTGCTAGAGGGAGATCTTGTTGCTTCCTCCTCCCCAGTGTGTGACAGTGACGGGGCGTCAGGCTTGACGTAGGATCCTTTGCGAGTGTTGAGGGTGGCAGTGGTGTCAGGGCGGGGGTAGGGGCGAGTGTCGAACGTACGCGGTGAGTTCCTTGTTGAGATGTTAAAGGCAGTTGAGACAGAACGTCTACTTCTAGAAACGTCTTCAGAAGCAGGTGTGACGGACTTTCTGTGAGCTGAGGAGCGTGTGGTGGTGGTGCTGGGACTACTGTTGGTAGAGGTACTGTCGCCATGGGTGTTAGTAGTACCTTTGTCAGGAGTGTTGGGAGTGCTGTTGTCAGGAACACTGATATCTGGAGTGCTGTTGTTTGGAGTGCTGTTGTTGGGAGTACTGTTGTCGGGAGTACTGTTGTTGGGAGTACCGATGTCAGGAGTGTCGAGAGAACTCTTGTCAGCGCTGGAAGATGTACCTGAAAAACAGAGGTGTGATTTACAGAGAGAATGAATAATAACCAGATTATGTGTGACTGTGCTGGTATACATGTGTGTGTACTTCTATGCATTTATGTGTATGTGTGTTAGTGTGTTCGTGCGTGTGTGTGCCTGTGCGCACTAATTTGGCCCAGTTAGAACTCTCACCAGACCATAACCGACCCTTTGAAGAGGTATCTCTGTATGGGATACATTTGAATCTTGGACAGTCACTTCCTTTCCAACAACAAAGCAGCCAGCACCGACTGAAAGATCCTTTTTTTACAGCCTGATCACTGACTTTCTAACCTCGATCATTAATAATGCTATCATAGACGCCTGCTTCTAACTTGAACTTGATAGTGCCCAAAATTCACAGGCTATCTTTTCTTTCACACATCACTTCTTTTGGTGCTTTATTTTCAAGATCTGATCTGGTAATCAATGGTCTTTGTGACGTTTTCCTTCCGACACATTCTGAAAACAAACAAGGACGATTGTCTAGTTTTAGGCAATTCATATCCACCAGTGGTTATTTGCAAGACCCTGATAGTTTTAAGTCCAAAGAATCCTCCACTTTAAGAGTTTCCTCCCTTGTTTTCTCAGATTTTTCTCCTCATAGTCATAAGTTGTTAAAGGTTGTCGTCTACATTATTGCTTTTTTTCAATAATCTTATGGTTAGATTTCGCTAAAAAGTTATGTCAGATGACGAATGAACCATGGGGAAAAAAGTTATAGAAAAAAAAAATATATGTAAAAAAAGATTTCATTTTTGGGTAGCGTGACTCACGCTTCCAAGATTTTGTTTTCTGTTTGCTGAGAACATGCGCTTTGCCTAAAAATACTGACCAATCAAATTCATGTCACTATGCTTATAGCCACGCCCAAACAAGTGCCGCAACAGTTTGACACTGGGGCGCTGTCCCCGCTTTTTTTTTAAACGCACGAAATGCACGGGATTTTTTATTTATTTATTTATTTATTTACGAGGATTTATATCGCGCACGTATCTCACCACACAAGGCGACTCAAGGCGCATGTTACCTATTAATGCCGTGTGAGATGGAATTTTTTACACAATATATCACGCATTCACATCGGCCAGTAGATCGACTGCCTTTAGGCGCTGCATCCACCTTTCACGGCCTATTATTCCAGGTCACACGGGTATTTTGGTGGACATTTTTATCTACGCCTATACAATTTTGCCAGGAAAGACCCTTTTGTCAATCGTGGGATCTTTAACGTGCACACCCCAATGTAGTGTACACGAAGGGACCTCGGTTTTTCGTCTCATCCGAAAGACTAGCACTTGAACCCACCACCTAGGTTAGGAAAGGGGGGAGAAAATAGCGGCCTGACCCAGGGTCGAACACGCAACCTCTCGATTCCGAGCGCAAGTGCGTTACCACTCGGCCACCCAGTCCCTGGATTTGAGAGGAGTTTTGCGCTTGGCATTTTCCAAATAAGGATATCCTACTATGAGTACTACGCTGGAATACTACAATGAATTTTCAAACGGCTACACTGGCTTCGTCTTTCCTGATCGAAAGGGGGTGCATTGTTGATATTTGTAGATAATAGACTGTGCATTTTACTGGTCAAATGGCGATTTGGGTATAGAAATGTAGACAAGGACCTTTAAGCTATACCTCTATTCTAAGCCTTCCGCTCTTATAAGACCTCTTCTGTTTTGGAGAAATCTTTAAACTAGTCATGCCGACAAATTCATTGATAATAACTTTTTCTTTCAGGGTAGCCATCTTTTTCTGTCTCTCAAGCGTCAACAGCCCTACAAGCAGAACCACGATTGACATTACTGCATTGACTATGTACCAGAACTAGCGCTGTAGTCATATCTGAATAAACTTAGATTGAAATGCTGGACTAAGACCCCTTTTAAGTTTAGTAGTAAATACTAAATTAGAGATGGTGTTTCCCAAGGCTGATCCAAGATGACATTTGTTGGAGAATAATGTGAAAAATTTTGAAAGGAAAACCATTTGAAATCAAACCAGTCGAAAAACAAACAAATTCCAGAAATAACTCTTATCAGGTTTTATGGGTTGTGGAATAGCTGCTTTCCCTTACCGGCCCCCGAGGCGCAGTGGTTAGTGCATCGGACTGCGGGCCGGGAGATCGTGGTTCGAATGCCATAAGGGGTGCGTGGGTTTTTCGAGCTTCGGTCGGCTCCTACCCAGAGTGGAAGTGCTAAAGTTCCAATGGGAAGGCTGGGATCACACAGCCGAGTGTCATTCACTTCACGAATGCGATTGACTAAGAAAGCGCGAAAATAAAAAACACTTGTCTCGATTCTTGTGACCCTTCCTGCTCAGGGCTCTCATGGTGACCTTGGTCCCAGTGTTTCTGTTCTAGCCATCCCTGAATATTCTGCTGCCAGCCTGGGATGCTCCAGGGGGGTCGACAAAGGACGCAGTGGCGGTCTGCTCTCTGAGGGGACGCTCACTCAGTCTGGCTCCGCGACTTAACAGTCAGTGTCGTAAGTAGAGGGCTTAGTAGGTAGCGGTGCCCGTGTCCCTTGCCAGGAACAGGACCAATACTGAGCACCGTCGAAGTGACTCAGCAGCAGTGCAGTGTCATCTTCCGAGGGTAGCCTACCGCAGCAGCCTGACATCCTTCCCTGGAGTGTCTGTAAAATGTGTGAGGGTGCCCAGGTGTCTGACCAACACTGAGGGCTCATTGATTCGACAAAGTCTGGCGGCGAAACGAAGTTCAGGGGTGGATGTTGTAGTGAGTGCTGGGAAGGGGCGGCATGGGAGCATACTGGGAGAAGGAACAAGCGTCGGGACAAGCAAAAAAGAGGATGAAACAAACAAACAAAAATAAAATAAAGAAGAAAAGAAAAGAGAGAAGGAAAAAAAAAAGAAAAAAAAAAAAAGCTGCTTTCCCTTGTTTTTCATAGAAACATTGATGCAAGCTACACGTGACATTGTAAGCTTGCCTCAGTGTTTCTATGAAAGCAGACGAAAGAAACTCTCCCACAACCCATACAAACTTGACATAGCTAATTCCGAACATGGTCTATTGAAACACCACTGACGATGATTCTAAGCCAGGCTTACCAGCAACAGCCTCTACTCCCCCTCCTTCCCGTCGTCTCAGCTTCCTGCGACTTGACTGTCGAGTATCCGCTCCTCCCGATTGCTCCTCCCCCTGCCTTCGCCGATTATCCAGCGTCTGCCGTTTCTTGAGACTGCGCACACTGGCCGCCTGGCGGTTGAGGTCGGTGATAAAGGTGTCGATGCGAGCACCGCCGCTACCTGAGAATCTGAGTCGTTCCGGATGCGAGCGCATGATGTGGGTGTTGCACTCGGACCTGTTGTCACAAGACATTTTGTCAGATTTCAGAACAATCACTTGACATTGAACAGAAATCTGAAAATTATAATGATTGTAGTTCAGAAACTTTAACCCCATCTTCTAAGCAAAAACTTTTGTGACATCAGTCGTATTCTTATACACTGCCTAAATTATAAATGTGGTAACATCAAAAGACTGGGTATAAATAGGAGTGTAACTAATTACTGTTCTTTTCCTTCTGTAACCCTGTTTAGCATAAAATAAACTCAGCAATAAAATTATTGCACCCATTTTCGTACCCAACTAAAACATTCATTTCCATGTCATTTCATTCAAACTTTCTATGCTATCTGCTACAATTTTCGTATCAAAGATTTTTTACAGGGATAACATGACTGCTGTAGAAGTAAGGGTACCCCCAAAATCGACCTGACAAAATCGTCATGTACCAATTTAAAAATTCACAAAACATACGTGGAGGCTTTAAAGTCAGCAAATGCTAAACAGCAACTGATCGACCAGCCAAACACCACCCTCCCCCACCATCTTGGATTCATATGCAATCCATTTTCACATCTGCGATTTCAACTTCCATTAAAGTCAACACACACACACACACCTGTTGTAGGAGCAGAAGCGACAGAGGCGACACTTGAATCGCCTCCAGCCCAGGTGTCGAATGGCGTGACGTCGCAGGTTGGACACGCTGGTGAACTTCTGGTCACACTGCAGGCAGGTCAACCATGACTCGTCCACAATCTGCCCCACCTGGTGTATCAAGCACATGTCTTAATGGCTCATTTGTTTGTTTGTTTGCTTAACGCCCAGCCGACCACGAAGGGCCATATCAGGGCGGTGCTGCTTTGACATTTCACGTGCGCCACACACAAGACAGAAGTTGCAGCACAGACTTCATGTCTCACCCAGTCACATTATTCTGACACCGGACCAACCAGTCCTGGCACTAACCCCATAATGCCAGACGCCAGGCGGAGCAGCCACTAGATTGCCAATTTTAAAGTCTTAGGTATGACCCGGCCGGGGTTCGAACCCACGACCTCCCGATCATGGGGCGGACGCCTTACCACTCGGCCAACCGTTTATGGCTCGTCATAGTCATAGTCTATTAGTAGATATAAGAGCCCACCAGTCAAAATCATAGTCTAACAGTAAATACACAACAGCAAATTAATAATAGAAGTAGAAACCCTTTCATAAGTTATAGTGACTGAAGACATCATTTCTAAATTTAGAATACTAGTTTTGATTGATACCTATCTGCAGAAATATTCACTGGTAAAGACCAACAAGCTTTTAACATTTCTGCACTGCATAGTGGTAGAAATAAAATAGTGACTGATCTGCTTTCTGTGGCAAAAGAATAAAGACCGACCCACGCCTTATCTTTAAACTTTTGTGTACGCCAATCTTACACTGAACCGGTCAATTGCTCTTGAACACCAACTGAGAAAATCACAGATTATCTCCCTTTAAAATTAAAGACAAAAACTCTACTTGAGATAAAAAGGCATTACAATACTAAATTACATGCCCAACAAAATGGTGTTCTTGAGTGGAAGACAAGAAAACTTCTGCAAAACTTTCACTGAGACACTCTTGAGCTGGTCTTGCTCTCAGCATACTGATAGGATTGCTCCAGTTTCCAAATTTAACAACACAGGGAAAATACTCGAATTTCTCAAAACAACAAGTACACTCAAATTGTTTACCTTGCGCGTATCCTGACAAGTCAGACGCCCAGAATGCGCAGGCTCCACGACGTAAATTCTGTTGGACTTGACGCGCTCCGTGGGTCGTCCCGGTTTCTTGTCCATCCAGATCTCCTCTACAAGCTTTGACGCTTCATCCTCCTCCTCTGTGGCCCCTGCGCCGCCTCCCTTTTCCTCCGTTACCATGGCTACTGTGTCATCAGGCTGGGCAGCGGCAGGGCTGAGCTCTGTGGTTGGCGCTGTCTTGGGGCTCAAATCTTTGCTGGTTTGAGCTAGGCTGACGCTAGGCTCGAGATGGACTTTTTTGGATGGGACTGTGACATCGTTATCCGATTCTGAATGGAAAGAAATGGAACATTATTAGCTCATGAATGGGTCACTAAATGCAGGGTGAATAAACATTGGCACTGTGAGTGTGAGTGAGAATATTCCCTGTTCGACAAACAGTGAATGACCAATGATTGGTATTAAATGCTAAATGGCAAATTTGATTCTTGTTCTAGTTCTCTTGTTCTGTACAATCTTTACTTTACAAAATTACAGTATTACCACACTATAAATTATAATTGAGCATTCGCTAAGAGTAAGATAACGTTTTTATGATTTTTTCATGAAAGCAATGCCTAAAATTCAAACAACACTCTTGCAAAGTTACCTACAATAACTAGTGCGGTACAAGCCATTTAAAAAAAAGTATATATCTCAAAAAATAAGAATTTCTGTGTTTTCACTGTACAACAAACGTTAAAATCTTACTGTACAACAAACGTCAAAATCTCACCGTAAAACAAACGTTAAAAAATCCCGTCTTTCAGTTGACAGTACCTTCATGGGAGTCCCCTATGTCCACGAGCCTGGAGGGAGCTCGACGTTTTCGTCTCGGTCGCCGGCTTTCCTCTTCCATGGCCTCCTTTGACACAGATGCTCCTTCCCCCTGGTGGTCAACTTGTTGATGTTCCTCTTCTTCAGGAACGGTCACTGTGTCAGAGCCCTCCATCTCCACCACTTTCCCTGTCTCCACTGGTTGCTCAACAGCCTCAGAGTTGACTGATTTAGACAGGTTCGTGTTCTCTATGTTGACTGGTTGGTCTTTGTGTTTGTCAGTTCCGGCCGACTCAGCTTCAGAGGACGGCCGACGATCAGGGGTACCTGGCTCTGCTACTGTAGGTTGCTTCTTTGGGGAAGAAGGTGCTTTTCTCAAGACTCTGCCTCCAAACTTTGACTGACGTAGGAGATGGGCGGAAAGTGTTTTCATAATGATGTCACTCTCTGGAACTTGAGGTAGTTGCACCTTTGTCATCTTCTCTGGAACGGAAAGCGTTCTTTCAGCTAATTTCTCGATGGCGGCTCTCTCCGACACTCGAAGTCGCACGCTCCTGGAAATGGTTTTCGTACTTCCACCGACGACAGCACTCTCTGATGAATGCTGAAGTTTATTATGGCTGGAACCAGTGGTAGCACTTCTACTGATGACGGCTTTTTCTGTCAAAGGCTGAGGTGACAGATCCCCAGAAGTTGAAGGGTCAGAAAGTTTTTCACGTGGATTTTTCCTGAGCACTGTGGTAGTGATGACCCTCAGCGGCTGTGGCTTGGGCGGCGGAGCAACTTTGCCCTTAGTGTCAGGTACGGCCGCTGCCTGTTGTAGCTGTTCTGACAGACGCTTGCGCGAGAGAGCTAGCAGATCCTCATCAGATTTTCTTTTGCTGTGGGTTGTGGCCTCTTTTTTTCTGCTCTCCACAGACCTGTCACGATTTGAACCAGAGCTGGAGACAGACGCTGTACGATGCCGTCCCTCTGCCGGCGGGAGATGAGGTCTGACATCAGAACTTCTGGTGCGCACGCTTTCTACAGAGCTTTCGCGGCTGGAGCCTGCTTTGGAGTCCAGCCTCACGCCAGATCGTGACTGCCTCTCACCTGCCCGGCCAGGGGCGTGAACATCAGTGTCTCCAGCAGTGCGACTCTCCACCGAGCTCTCTCTGCTGGAACGGCCTTTGGAGTTGACGTTTTTTGAAGACCTCTGTTCTGACCGAGACCGTGCTGCACCCTCCTTGCTGGTCTGTCTGGTCTGACTTTGCCGAGGCGTTGTAGACTTTTGGGGCGGTTTTTGTTTTTGTTCGGACCTTTCAGTTGAAGTCTCTCGTGTACTCCTACTATTGGTTCCAAAAGACGATGCTCTCCTGCCAAGTGAATCTTGACTATCTGTACGGCCATGGGTGTCTTTCCTGGTATTTGCACCATCCTTGATGACCGCTTTTTGTCCCCGAGGTGTGCGACCTGCAGTGTTAAGGCTGCCCGTTCTCTTCTGTGGAGAGGCCGACTGAGAAGCTTTGACCCTGCTGCAGATCTTCATGTGGGAGATGAGACTACTCTTACGACCGAACACACGGTGGCAGCCAGTGCAAATGTGCAGGAGACCTGGGGAGGAAGGGGTGGGGCGGTTGGCCGAGGGCTTGGGGGAAGAGGGCAAGCTGTTTCTCCCTCGGGTGAGATGTGCTTGAGAGGTGTCTCGAGAGCCTGCATGAGTTGACGGGTCCTTCCCCACTGTAGAATTCCCTGGTTGTGAAGTTCTTGTACGAGTGAGGTGTGTGGAGTGGCTGGCTCTGTCCCTGGCAGATGGTGCTGAAGCTACTGCTGAAGGTTTAGGCTGAGTGACTGGAGCTTTGGGACTGACATCCCTACTAGCCCGGGTGGTTATATCACTATTAGACACTGCTGTGGACACAGTTTTTGCATTAGTCTGTGACACAACAGCTTCACTAACTGCCATGTTGACAGATGCAACCCCTGGTCCAGCAGCTGACGATTTAGAAGTCTCAGCCGTTATTCTGTCATGCGATTCCCTGCTTAATACTATCACTACAGGCTCTTTTCGCACTGATGTCTCGTTAGCTGAAGCACCTTGTTTCTCCTGAGGAGTACTGACAGCGTGTTTAAAGCTGTCCTGAACTGTTCCTTTGCTTGCACTGGAAACTACAGCAGTTGAATGGTTCGTTCCACCAGCACAAGTTAACAATGGTTCAAATGTTGAACCAGCTGTAGAAGTTAAAACAGTTGATTTTTGTTTGTGGACAATTACTTCTATCGTTGCTGTCCTGGGTATTTTATCCTGCTGGGTTTGTGTGGGTGGCCGGAAGATTGGAACAGACACTGCTGAAGCTGGCTGTTTGGGTGACAGTTCAGACTCCTGCTCTAAGTTTTCAGCAGAAGGCTGTTCCACAACAGCCACACCTTCAAAGTCAGGAAGAGAGTCAGCTCTTGACTGCCCATCAGGTGGGGGTGACAGGGGCTCTTCCAAAAGGCTGTACACTCGCTTGCTTCGTGTCACTCTCAGCGCCTTGGCAAGAATCCTCTTCGACCTGCTGGCGCTGTCAGTGTTGAGACGAGCCAAGAGCCTGGGTAATCTCTCTGCACCAGCTTGCTTGTGTGAAGTTAGGCTTTCTGTACCAAAGTTGGCTATTTTGTAGTCATCTGCAGATTTCCCGGACTTTAAATTAGCAGGCTTGATGACCTCCACCCTGTGTCTTCGTTGCGGTAGCAGCGACAACATGGAGGCAGGCATGTCCACTTCCACGGCGATAGCTCCGGTGCGCTGGCCCGGAGAAGCAGACGCTCCTTGCACGGACTTGGCTACGGCTATCTTGGCTGGCACGCTGTGGCGAGACTTCTGCTGACCAGCATGCTGCTCTTCTGGGGACTGGGTCAGCGGGCCTCGGACGACCGAGATGCAGATGTTAGAGATGTCTTGCTTGAAGGCCCGGCGCGCAAGACTCTTGCGCATGCGGTCGATGTCAGAGGGGTTCTTCTTGTGGTTTATGTTGAGATGGCGGGTTAGGCCCCAGAAGTAATAAAACACGCGCTTGCAGTAAGGACAGGGGTAGATGGTTCTGGTGCCCGAGTGATGTGTCTGGCAGTGATATGCCAGTGACTTCTTTTGGGAAAACTTGATCTGAAAGCAGACATGATAAAAAAGTTTTACTGCTGCCAAGCACTCAATGTCTGGAGAATGAGAAAGGGCAAGAATCAAGAGAAGGACAAAAGGGTAGGAAAAAAAAAAGATCATGATAAGCGTGAAACTTTTCCTTGAACAACCAAAACAACAACCAATACCAGCAGAATGTGAGATGCCTCTGAACTATCTGGCTGCAGGTACCCGACACTAACTTCTTCATTATGAAGCAATCACTTGTAGTCTACAGTCGGAGGCTGCTGGTCTTTAACTAATCCACACATTTTCCATTCAGTATAAGTTATAACTATAAGAGACAAGAATTTCTGAAACTATAGTATAACTGGTTTCAAGAGCCCCCGATACTTGAGAAAAAAGGTCTTTATGAAGGAGAGTCTTAAAAACAAGCATAATTAAACAGATGTTTTGAACAGAAAATTGCGGATATAAGAGACGGGGTCCTAAAAGTAAAAGTGAGGGTCTTAAAACAAAGCGAGGTTTGACTGTACTATTACTTACAGGTTTGACTGTACTATTACTTACAGGTTTGACTGTACTATTACTTACAGGTTTGACTGTACTATTACTTACGTTGCAAAGTTGACAGCACAGATTCTCCAGGTCCAGAGCAGGCCGCATCTCTTCATCCGTGTCTTGCTGCGTGGGTGATACAAAGACTACAGGTAACTCCGCTCGGTCCACCTGGCTGTCCGTCTCGCTGACGCTGCCTGCATCGCTTCCCCTGCTGACCGACCCAGTTCGCAGAGCCCAGGGGCGGCCCGTCAAACAGCGCTTGACCACAGCGCGAAGATTTCCATCTTCACCGTCCGACCTTGCACTTGGTGACTCCTCTCTTCTAGGTGATGACGATGGTTGTCCTTGTGCCTCTTGCGGGGCTTCTTCCTTTCCCAAGCTTGTGCTCACTTCTGCCTTGATCACAGCGCCACGTAGTTGATGTACGATGGTTGTTGGTGGAGATGCTTGCTGTGGCACAATTTTCTCACTCGAGCTGCCACTGCTATTTTTCTTTGGAGACACAGTTTCTTTATTTGAGGAAGCTTTATCTTTCAATGGGGTAATTTCTGTTCGTCGGAGTGAAAGTCGCATTTGAGGTTCAGAAGTTGTAGCGGTGGGTGTAAGCTTTTCACTAGGACGAGCCCCTCCTTGTGACGCAGGCTGTTTTTTGGGAGTCAATGACTTTCTCCCATGCCGCATTGCTTCTTCAACAACACTAGCATGACCATCTAAATTTCTAGCTGACTGACGAACCTGAGGTTTTGGATTTGTTGCTGTAGTTGTGGCTTTGGGTATAACTTTGTCGCTCAAACTTCTCTTTGTTTCTCCTGGTGATACAGCTGGAGTTCCAGAAATAGAGGGACTGTCTGACCGCTTTGTTTGCTGGTCAGCCTTATGTCTTTCAGCACTAACATTGGCTTCTGCATTTCTAGCTGACTGACGCAGCTGAGGTTTAAAGGTGGAAGGGACAGCCACAGGCTTCGGCATCACTTTGTCACCAGAGCCGACATCCTTCACTGAAGAAACAGTTTCTGCTTTTGATGTTGTCTGGTCTTTGTGGGCTGAGGCACTGGTCTGCCTCTGTGTTTGTTCTTCAGGGTCATGCCTTTTGGCATTACCACTAGGCCTAGGCTGAGAGTTTGAAGTAGCAGGCATAGGCATTTCCTTTGGTGGAACCTTTGCAGTGTGTTTCTGTGAAGACTTGGCTTCTTCTTCAGATTCCCCCTGCTCTTTCCAACTTGTTTCTTCTTTCTTTTTTCGCAGCTCCCTTACCACACGTGTGACGGTTCTCAGTGTTGCTTTAGCTATTCTTGTCTGTGGTTTTTGAGAAACATCTGTGGAGACATCTGATATCGACTTCCCTCCATTTGCAGCTTTACTGTTTTCAGATGGAGTGTTCTCATCTGATGGTGTGGGATTTGAGGTAGTAGGAGCATTCTTACTGGCCTGAGGTGCAGGATTTAGACCTTCAGCTTGCTTGGAAATATTTTCTGAAGACTTCTTTGCTGGTTCTTTATCTATTTTGCTTTTATTTCCTTGAGTTTCAGTTTCCTCGTCACGGTCTTGTTGAGAGACGGGCAATGTGTTTGGGACAGAAGATGCAGTAGACGTTGAGGTTTCACTGTTTGCCTCAAGAGTGACTTCCCCTTCGACAGCTTTGTCTTTACTGACGTGGACCGCTTGACGAGTAGTTGGTATGGTTGTCAAACTGAGACCTGTGGCATTCCCCTCTGCTCTCTTCTCTCTCTCCATTTTATCTGCAGCCCCTGTCAGCAAAGCGTAGTGCTTGGAATGACCAAGCTTTCCAGCTTCAATCCGAGACACAGTCTCTTTCAGCAGCAACAAACCCTGCTCAGTTCCATCTTCCGTATTGTTGCTCAGCTGGGATCTGGTCCTGGTTCCTGACCTACCGCTCCCTAGGTCTTCACTCAATTTAGCCCCAGTCTCTGTGCTTGCCTTGCCTTGACTGGAGCCAGTCTTTCCCTTTGGCTTGTTACTGTTTGGTCCAGGTTTGGAAGATCGCTGACCATTACTGCTTCTATCCTTTTCTCTGCTAGTGCTACTCTCTCTGCTCTGTCTTTCAGACCTGTTCGAATCTGTCGGAGAAGTCCTTCCAGAACTGTGTGAAACATTTTCTTCTGGGTCTGTGGGCTCTACAACAACAGTGGGCTCTGTGTAAGTGGCAGTTGGCTGAAAGTGAGTGTGGGGGTTGTAATTGCAGTAGGCTTCGCAGCAGTAGACTCGCTTGTGAGCGATGAAGTTTGGCAAAGCGCGGAATAGACCTCGGCAGACACGGCACTCTATGATGAAGTCACATTCCTCCATCATCAGCAAACGTACCTGGGGGAAAGAAACAGCAAATAAAATGTATTTTTTTGCAAGCAATGCACGCTGAACATAACTTTTAGTCTGTGTACAAAATGGACTGTGAATACCAGAAGCTTTGGACACTTTGAAGACAGGAATTCACGCAAACACAACATAGAAAGTATCCATGCCTAAAATTCCTGCTCGCACTTCATAACTAATCATATCATCCCTGCATTCTTTTTTATGTACATCACACACACGAACAAGTGACGATTACTCGGCCTGTATAATTTGTTGCAGTTGTATCTTGAAAAAAAAGAAGTTTTTCTTCATCACATGTATGGCACATGCAAAAATTATGTGTCACTTTTTCTCATCTTCATACAGAGCCTTTGTGCTGACTTACTAATCCCGTGTCTGAAACGACTGAAGAACTCAAGGCCCAATGCGACATAAAGAATCTACCAAAGTCCAGATCTGGACAGTACTACAAAACACTAGCTTTAACAAACTAGCTTTTCTGAGGATAGAACAGACACTAGCTGACCTTACCAATCCATGTCACTATAGGTGGGAACGTGTAAAATTAGAATTTAGAGCGAAAGATCACCATTCTTAAGTAAGTAGAGTGTCTGAGTCTTGAGTGCATGTTTTCTTTGTGTTGGTGTGTGCTTTCTAAAAAATGCAAAATATATTGGTCCACGATGCATTTTCCCCCTGTCACTGCGTATGCCTTGTTTCTTTGTTAAGAAGCTAGCACGGCCCCTGTCTGCATACAGATCGCAACAACTTTTCCGTTGTCCACTATACTGTCAAAATGTTGTACACAAGAACAACACATTAAGTAACAAAACAGACAGTCAGGGGTTTGCAACCAACCTCTGGACTACCATACTGAATGCCGTTTATGATCTGTTCGATCATCCTGCCCCCTGTCTTGAGTGCAGTGGTAATGACAGAGAAGTCAATGCCCGTCACATCAAACGGCGGCTCTCTTTTCCTCTTCTTTGGTGCTGCCATGTTTGGACAATCACTTTGCTGATGTTATGGTTAGCTGAAACAGAGAAATCACAATTAGATGTTAGTTTTGTATATATATCAGTAGATCAGTACTGTTAACCCCAATTATTACACATGTATTTGTGGTGCTAGAAAAGAGCCTCTGCTGTGATGATACCAGTAACATTACATATGTATGTCAACCCCAGTACGACAGACATGTTCATTTCAACTGACACAGCTTCGTTCGGCCGAATTTTACCAAGCAGTTGAGTTTGCTGCATTATTTGATGACCAATGCTACCGAATTCTGATTGTGAAATGGACGTTACACCCGGCAATTCGTTCGAAGCTGGGTGAGAAAGTGAGCTCAGACATCACGTTTTAAAAACAGGGGCTCGTTCGTGTTCTCCTGTTACTGTAATGGCCAAAATAAATCAGATATTCTCTCCTTCCCGTTAAAAGAGAGCGTCACGCGCGCAACTCGACCGCGCAACGAAGCAAAATGGGTGAGCCTGCACAATTTTGGCGACATTTTCATGCGAATATTACACGTTAAAGCTTCAATTTCTACCTTTTCACGTAACCTTGCTTCAGATTGGTGTACATTCTACCTTTGAAGGTTACCAGCGGGTGACATTTCTGCCAGGTTGATGTAGTACTCGAGAATTTTTCCCGACCCAGTAACAGTGTTAGTTGTCGGCCATCGTCGAATTTGCAATGAATTCTGGGGATTCCATTGTGCATCCGGGGAACCCGTACTCAACATGGCAGCGTCGAATCGTCTGGCGTCGTAGGCAACGAGTTTTGAAATTGTATGCATCGATAAACTGCGGAAAGCAGTCGCTGATTAGCAGTGCACAGAAATCATAATTATTAAAAACAGACGACAGTGCTCTGCTTCAGAGGTAAGTAGGTTTACAGAGTGGAATTTGCAGTGATTTGTCAGTTACGCATGGTGTTTTGAAACAGAATTTGTTTGGCCCGAACATGAACAGTGTCAACAGTAAAGAAATATTACGACTTTTGAACAAAATTACGTCGTATCGACACCATTTCATTATTAAATTTATATTGATTAGTTATGTTTGCCTTGTGACTTTGTTTGTTGACATGCGTCAATTTATAATACTTTGATTAAAATCAACAAACAACACTACGCACACCGTAATAATATCAGCACTATCACTGTATCAGTAATATAAGGAATAATTTATGGTTGGAAACAAAGGCTGCTTCAACATAAAATACATGTAATGTCTATAGTCATTTATGGTACATCTTGATCTTGATCTTGATGGTTACGCTGCTGGGTACCAGAAGACTGGCATAAATGCAGCGCGGGAGAGTGCGGCAGCCTAATGGTGGTGGACGGCTGCTAGCTTGGCTTTAAAGATGCCAATGCTTTTGGAGGTTACAATATTGTCCTCAAGTAGATTCCAGTCTTGTGCCGTCTTCACCTTGGGGCACTGAATAGGGTCTAGAATTGTTTCTTGAATACTGTGAGATGATGTTGGATGTGTGATGGTCAGAGTGTCTCACTGGCCTGATTTTACGGCCTTGCTTCTGCTCAGTTAAGAACTGGTGTGATGGTAGTGCCGGTACCAGCCCCTCAACCACCCTATAGAAGAACGTCAGACGGAGTTGTTGACGTCGCTGTTGCAGAGGTTGGAGTCCAGTTTTCTCTAGGAGTCTGGTGACGCTGCCGGGGGTCGATGACCTGAAGTCGCCTGTGATAAACCTCGAGGCTTTGCGTTGTACGCGTTCGATGCAGTCGATGTCTTTCTTCAGGTAGGGGTCCCAGACAACCGCCCCATACTCCAGGAGGGGACGCACAAGGGAGAGGTAGGCCTGCTGACGGCAACGAGGCGGGCAGCGTTGGAGGTTGCGGCGAAGGAAGCCAAGGGTGCAGTTAGCTTTTTGAGTCACTTGAGAAAAAGTGACTCTATGTAATCGGTCAGTGTTAGTCTGTCCGGCCGGCCGTCCGGCCGGCCGGCCGTCCGTAGACACCACCTTAACGTTGGACTTTTCTCGGAAACTATCAAAGCGATCGGGCTCATATTTTGTTTAGTCGTGACCTCCAATGACCTCTACACTTTAACGATGGTTTCGTTGACCTTTGACCTTTTTCAAGGTCACAGGTCAGCGTCAAAGGAAAAATTAGACATTTTATATCTTTGACAAAGTTCATCGGATGTGATTGAAACTTTGTAGGATTATTCTTTACATCAAAGTATTTACATCTGTAGCCTTTTACGAACGTTATCAGAAAAACAAGGGAGATAACTAGCTTTTTCTGTTCGGCAACACACAACTTAACGTTGGGCTTTTCTCGGAAACTATAAAAGTGACCGGGCTCAAATTTTATGTGAACGTGACTCCCAGTGACCTCTACACTTTGACGTCTGCTTTGGTGACCTTTGACCTTTTTCAAGGTCACAGGTATGTCTTGAAGGAAAAAAATTGAAATATCATATCTCTGAAACTATTCATCGGATTTGATTCAAACTTTATAGGATTATTCTTTACATCAAATTATTTACATCTGTATTGTGTTGTGAATAGCAATTTCTTCCTGTCCATCTGATGCCTCATATAATATTCAGAACTGCGAAAGTGACTCGATCGAGCGTTTGCTCTTCTTGTTTAGTGATAGAAGAAATGTGGGGGCTCCATTTCATGTCGTCTGAGAGGAGAATGCCAAGGTAGGGTGTGGATCTAACGTTTTGGAGGATGCTGTTGTCCAGTTGGTAATAGAAGTCAGAGGATTTGTTTATACTGAGGATATAGCATTTAGAGGCGTTGAAGCGCATGCCCCAGGTAACCGCCCACTCTTCGAGGTGTCTGAGGTCTTGTTGCAGGGATTGGTGATCCGTGAAGGAGTTTATTTCCCTATAGAGCAGGCAGTCGTCGGCGAACAAGCGAACGTGGGACGATACGGAGGCTGGCAGGTCATTAATATGGACAAGGAAGAGTAGTGGGCCGAGCACCGTCCCCTGCGGGACGCCAGAGTCTACTGTAGTTGATTCGGATGAAGTACCCTCGAGTACAACTTTCATGTACTTTGTGCAACTCTTTTATTAGAAGTAATTGTTAAAATTACTCTTTGGGTTCTAGACTGACTGGACATGAATAGGCACACTATATATATAGTGCTGCATTAACACAGTGGAACCCTCCGTATAAGACCCCCCATTTAAGACTCCCTCCCTTTTAAGACCCTGTTTTGTCAGACTTTTTTTTTCATAACCTCTGTAATTTTACCTCCATTTTAAGACTTGATCCCTCCTTTTTAAGACCTGATTTTCTCAGATTTGTGAAGGTCTTCAAAGGAAGGTTCCACTGTAACAACATTTTTGTGCAACTGTTGCAGGCCTTGCAGCTCTTGGATACCTTGTGAATAAGACTCTTCAAGGAAAATGTAACACTTGCATGCAGGCTGGGCATCAGGGACAAGCAAGCTGGTGAATACGATCAGGCGACATCAGTATGGAACGGCGAAGGGTATAATCACATTTTATGATTTGGGAATCCAGACTCTTGTGAAAATGGTATCAAGTATTTGATCTACCAGGGTTTAGATACTATACAGACAAGAACATGAGTTGTCTGTGAATGTCTCTGTAGTGTGTGTGTGCGTACGTGTATGTGCACATGTGTTTGTGTGTGTGTGTGTGTGTGTGTGTGTGTGTGTGTGTGTGCGCATGTGTGTGCGCATGCAGTCCGGTGTGCCCAAGCCAGCATGCAATTATGTCTTTCTTACTTTTCTTATTGGTCTCTTGGATTTGGACTTTGAAGTTAATTGTCGAAGTAATTAACAGACAGTTCCTTGTTTGTATTTGATGTAATTTACAGTGGAAACCCCCGCCTTTACAAACCCCCCACCACCACCCACCCCCCTTGTAGGACATTAGTCTTCGAGATTTTCTGTAATTAGCGTCTGTCACTTTACCTCAATTTTAAGACTCGGGATTTCTTTTTCAGACACGATGTTTCAGATGTTTGGAAGCCCTATTACTAAGACTCGGGGGGTTCTACTGTATTTTTAAACTGCAGCTCACAAACATCTTACAACTTTTACCTGTTTGCTTTATCATCAACAGAGCAGCGTTGCAACGAAAGGAAACATACGACCTCTGTCTGCCGAGTGGGAACCCTTGGCACCGATCGGTCCCCAGGTGGCGTTTCACACAGCGTGCGTCATTCGTGGCACCCTTTACATTCACGGGGGTGTGACCGTCAAAGATGGGAAACAACCCAGCAGAGATCTCCACAAGCTTGACCTCAACTCTAAATTGTGGAGCAAGGTGTGATTTGTATTCCCATCCATAGTCTAAAAAAAAAATGAAGATTACTTAAACAGTGATGGCGCTAGTATTTTTTCAAACCGGTAGGCAAACTTTTATGATGCAAACAGTCCAGAAAATAACGGTAGGCTGGTCATTGGAACCAGTAAGAGTACTCAAAGTACTGGTTTTGTTGTTTTACCAGCGGAAAAAAACCAGTAGTTCAAAAATGAACAGATAGGTCATACCGGCAGCCATTTTTGTTCCAGTATTTTCTCATTTCAACCGGTAAAATACTGGTAATTACCGGTTAACGCCAACACTGTTAAAGATGCTCACAGCTCAGCTCAGAGCACTGTTGAAGCAACGATTCGTCTTTTTGTCGCAGATAAGGATATAAACAGTCAAATCATTGACACAACTATTCCACAGATGACTACACATACCTTCAGTCTTGCCAGCCAAACGAAACTTTTTTGGTTTGTTAATCCGCACCTCACACTAAAATATAATTAACATTTCCCCTGATCACGCTTTGAGGATAAAGGGCTCACATCTTTTCATATGTTGCAAATGTAACCGAGTGCCGGAAGCACAACAATCACCTTTGGAGGGTTGATATTTGGCTCACGTAAGTGTAGCCTATGCGATGCTAACTTTTGTCTGTCTGTGCGTGCGTGCGTATGTGTGTATGTCTGTGGTAGAAACTTTAACATTTGAAGACGTCATATTACATTGACGTCACATTATGACGTACGAGGGTTAGACGTCACGCGATGGAATTACTGAAAGTCTCGGTGATTGTTATTTTGAGCGGGCCGAGACTATTTGGCAGTCGTGTCCATGTAAGTAGGCTACATGCAGACAGACAGATCTAGATCTAGTGTCTCGCTTTCTTGCACAGTTTCACCTATGCTCTTTCTGTGTGTGTGTGTGTGTGTGTGTGTGTGTGTGTGTGTGTGTGTGTGTGTGTGTGTGTACTGTGTGTGTGTATATGTGACGGAGTGATTGAGTTTGTGTTACTGTTTGTCGATTTCTTACGTGAGCCTTGAAGGCTTCGCCTCTTGTTTAAAGCTAATTTCTTAGCCCTACAAAAACTGCTATGTGTACGCAAAGGTTCCCAAGAGCATACAAGGAGACAGCAGCAGTCAGACCCCATCACAAACACAACTCTACAATTGATATTTGTTTAACCGGCGACTGATGTACAAGAAACGTCGAGCTACTATCAGTAGTCCACGCTCAAGCCGTCAAGGCCGGTAGAAAACTCTGCAGAGCGTCTGTTGTGAAGGGTGACGTATTAGTCTCCCTGTCACACAAAGATCCATACAATTTTTGCTTTCGGATTTGCAGATCCACACACCAGGCTCTCCGGCTCTGAGCCATCATTGTGCGGTTGCTGTTGATGACCGATACATGTTGCTGATTGGTGGTTGGACAGGTCGACACCGCACACCAGACGTTCATGCATATGACGTGCAAGAAGATCGCTGGTTGCCGATGACGACAAAAGGGTTTCCTAAAGGAGCCGGCCTAAGTTCGCACACTGCTAACTTGTTGAACTCTAATGAGGTGTGTGTGTGTGGGGGGGGGGGGGGGGGACCAAATATGTATCTCTGTGTGTTTTGGTGCATGACAATATACTCTCATAGACTAATTTTGCACAAGAAAAAAAATGAAACAGGAATCTTGAGTGCGAAATATGTATCTCTGTGTGTTTCGGTGCATGACAATATCCTCTCATAGACTAATTTTGCACAAGAAAAAAAAATGAAACAGGAATCTTGAGTGTTAAATTTTTACAAATTTCCCAATAAGTCTGTTGGGTTTTTGACCTCATCTACTTCCCCTTGCTCCTGACAGTGACATGTAACTTCAAGCTTAAAACATACTTCTAATGTACCAGTTGGCTTTCTGTGGCTCACAATCAACACTCAAATATTTTATGATTTTCTCTAGCTTTCCCTTTAATAAAGCCGGGGTAGTCGTTAATCTCAGAGCACAGTTATAACCAACAAATCAAAGTACATACAGTGGAACCCCTCCTTTAAGGCCTCGACAAATATAGAAAATCAAGTCTTAAAAACAAGGAGGGCTTAAAGGTGGTCGTCTACATTTTTGCTTTTTTTTCAATAATTATATGGTTAGATTTCGCTGAAAAGTTATGTCAGATGATGAATGAACCATGGGGAAAAAAGTTATAGAAAAAAAATATATGTAAAAAAAAGATTTTATTTCTGGGTAGCGTGACTCACGCTTCCAATATTTTGTTTTCTGTTTGCTGAGAACATGTGCTTTGCCTAAAAATACTGACCAATCAAATTCATGTCACTATGCTTATAGCCACGCCCAAACAAGTGCAGCAACAGTTTGACACTGGAGCGCTGTCCACGCTTTTTTTTAAACGCACGAAATGCACGGGATTTGAGAGGAGTTTTGCGCTTGGCATTTTCCAAATAAGGATATCCTACTATGAGTACTACGCTGGAATACTACAATGAATTTTCAAACGGCTACACTGGCTTCGTCTTTCCTGATCGAAAGGGGGTGTATTGTTGATATTTGTAGATAATAGACTCTGCATTTTAATGGTCAAATGGCGATTTCGGTATAAAAATGTAGACAAGGACCTTTAAAATGGGGGTAAATTTACAGAGGTTATGAACAGAAAATCTGAGAAAACAGCCGGTCTTAAAAGGGAGGGAGTCTTACATTGGGGGTCTTAAAATGGGGGTTCCTCTGTCCATATCTCTAACCTGCAATCTTTTCCGACCGCTGCAGATTCTGGTGGTGGGGCGAGAGGGTAGCCTGCGCTTACAGCGTCGCCACGGCAGCGCCTTCTTGCTGACAGGAAACGTGCTGTCGGGGAAGTTCACGTATAGCGAGTACAGCAACTCTGTGTCGTCACGCTCGGGGCACACCGCCACCTTCCTGGGCTCCAAGCTCTACATTATTGGCGGCCGCAGCGACAACTTGCTGGAGGTAAGCTGTACAGTGGAACTCCCGTTTTAATACCCTCGGATTTAAGACCCCCCCTCGTTTTTAAGACCTTACGTTTCAGATTTGCTGCTCATAACCTCTGTAAATTTACTTCCATTGTAATACTCCCTCGCTTGTAAGACCTTACGTTTTAGATTTGCTGCTGGGGCGGGGATATAGCTCAGTCGGTAGCGCGCTGGATTTGTATCCAGTTGGCCGCTGTCAGCGTGAGTTCGTCCCCACGTTCGGCGAGAGATTTATTTCTCAGAGTCAACTTTGTGTGCAGACTCTCCTCGGTGTCCGAACACCCCCGTGTGTACACGCAAGCACAAGACCAAGTGCGCAACGAAAAAGATCCTGTAATCCATGTCAGAGTTCGGTGGGTTATAGAAACACGAAAATACCCAGCATGCTTCCTCCGAAAACGGCGTATGGCTGCCTAAATGGCGGGGTAAAAAACGGTCATACACGTAAAATTCCACTCGTGCAAAAAACACGAGTGTACGAGGGAGTTTCAGCCCACGAACGCAGAAGAAGAAGAAGAAGATTTGCTGCTCATAACCTCTGTAAATTTACTTCCATTGTATGCTGCCCTCCTATTCAAGACCTGATTTTCTCAGACTTTTGAAGGTCAAAGGGGGGTCCCACTGTTTTTGTAGGCTTCTGATTCGGATTATTGCGTGGTGGGGATGTTTTCATGGTGGTTGGATTATTAACATGATTATTTTGCTATTCTTGTGTTTGACTTGCTGACATGAAAAAGACACTCAGTGTGTCACACTAAAATACTGAGCAGATTGTTGCACAATTTTTTATGAAAGGTTATGATATTTGATATGATAACTGTTCTTTTAGCTTAGTCGATGACCTATTGCCCTTTTAGATTTGATAAAGCACACAATTTTTCTTCATTCATGAAAATTGGGAGAAAATAAATTTTCTGTTTTGGACAATTATTCTTCAGATAAACTCAGGATGAAATTTCATGTTTTCTCTTTCACTTTTTGGCAGGTCTCCCAGGGTTATCATCCTCCCCCGGCCTGTCCATCAGACACCATGAAAACAATCTCCGAAGCCGCAAAATCTGGATATCTAAAACACTTACCCAAAATGCCCTGTGGACGTAAAAACCATGTGACAGTTTCTGGCCCAGGGACAATTCTCATCTACGGTGGAGAGACTTTTGATGGTCGCTGTCGAGAGCCTGTGGGGGAGATGATCGTCATTCAGTTTACACCTGGGCCCCAGTTCTACACTTTGGGAGTGTCGCGCATAGGACGCGCCGGCCACATCTGCATCGTCACCAAGGATTTCGTCATCATGCATGGGGGGCTGGGAGGACACTCCAATATTTACGGTGACGCTTATCACTTGAAACTGCAGCACTGAAGACTTGGAGAAGTATATGTGGGTCATATTGTGATTGTTGTTTTGTTCTTGTTTTTTTGTACTGGCTTGAGAAATGGAAGGAATTATTTTTTGAATTTTTTTTTTTTTGAACTTTTGAGAGCAATAATCTTGGTACTAACACATGCGAATCAGTAAAAAAAAAAATTTTAAATTTATTTATTCTTATATTCAGTCATTCATTGACTTCATATGCTGTGTTGGTTGTGCAGTAACCAATGAGAAGTAAAGTGTACAAGGTTTACAAGACATTTCAAAGATGTGCATGTACTGAAAAAAACATTACTTAAATTCCATGTTATTTGTGTAGCTACTGAGCAAACTTCACAGCGATACCAACATAATGTCAGCTAGAAGCTGCAATTATTTAAAATTTAGAAGACACTGTTACTGTATGTAATGGTTTTGTGTCTGGATGTTTGTGTGGTGTGTGTGTGTGTGTATTTGTGTAAAATGAGTGTGCTGAATGGTACATATAAAACTTGAAGGCAGCGTTTGAATGAAATTTATTCCCCCCTCTGCTTCTTTACCTCTGTAAACTTGTAGAGCTAGTTATTTTTCGATAAACACCCAGCAACCAAACAAATAACGAGCCAGCAACAGCCTGAATCCTCGATAGCGCAATGGGTTGAGAAGCTGTTCTGTGTCTGAACTACTTTTGCGACTAAAAAGTTCCGAACGCTCTAATGTACGAAGTATACATCTCTGGAGCAAACAATACAAACATACCGCATTTAAATTAACAACTACAGGCTTGAACACATGAATCTCCATATAAAATCCATGAGTTTGGTTGTTTTCTGAATCTAGATCTGCCGTGCACAAACGTTCAACACAAGCAAATTCCCAAGGCAAGTAACTCTCATATTGTCTACCGACAAGAGTAGTTCCCCTTTCAAATTTCTTTTCACTCCGTTTCTTCGACAACAGATTGCAACCCGACGGTCAGTTTTCAACAATATTTCATTTTATAATCAGATCACACGCAACCAAATGCATACATCTAATCAATTTAAAGAACATAAAGCGGTTTCATACACTATTTTCCCCAGAAAACTGAACTTCATACAGTTTTTAGCGTTGGAACACGGGTGCAAAAGTTCGTCTGCTAGTCCCATTTGACGAAAGAACATTATCCTAAGCGATACCAAAACATGAACAGAACACACAATATCTGCCTTTACCGCCACAGCAGAATAACAACATTTATTCCCCCCTCTGCTTCTTTGCCTCTGTAAACTTGTAGGGGTAGTTATTTTTCGATAATGACCCAGCAACCAAACAAATAACGACCCAGCAACAGCCTGAATCCTCGATAGTGCAATGGGTTGAGAGGTTGTTCTGTTTCGGTACTACTTTTTACGACTGAAAAGTTCCGAACGCTCTAATGTACGAAGTATACATCTCTGGAGCAAACAATACAAACATACCGCATTTAAATGAACAACTACAGGCCTGAACACATGAATCTCCATATAAAATCCATGAGTTCGGTTGTTTTCTGAATCTCATCTGCCGTGCCGTCAAGCCGTTCATCACAAGCAATTTCCCAAGGCAAGTAACTCATACTTTGTCTAGCGACAAGAGTAGTTCCCCTTCTTTTCACTCAGTTCCTTCGACAACAGACTGCAATCCGACGGTCAGTTTTCAACAATATTTCATTTAATAAACAGATCACACGCAACCAAATGCACACATCTCATCAATTTAAACAACATAAAGGGGTTTCATACACTATTTTCCCCAGAAAACTGAACTTCATACAGTTTTTAACGTTGGAACACGGGTGCAAAAGTTCGTCTGCTAGTCCCATTTGACGAAAAAACATTATCCTAAGCGATACTAAAACATATACAGAACACACAATATCTGCCTTTGCCGCCACGGCAGAATAACAGCATATCTGTGTACTTGATTTTAGCCCAAAATAGGAAAACTGACAAGAAGTGTTAACAGAATGGAATGATTTGCACGGAACTATACAACCGCGCATTAATCGATCGCCTGCGCAGGTTGACTGGTTGAGAGAATAGGATTCGATCAAACTTTCGCAAAAAAACTCCTCTTTTCTTTGAATAACTGAAGAAAGGAGGAATAAAGAGGTTACACACCTCGTCTCAGTGATTATCAAAAATAATGGTCTCAGTTCGCGGTCATGAAAAAGCTCGCTAAAGCTCGCATTTTTCATGATCCGCTAACTTCGACCATTATTTTTGATAATCACTGAGACTCGGCGTGTAACCTCTACATCTCATTATCTGTGTACTTGATTTTGGTCCAAAACAGGGAAACTGACAAGAAGTGTTAACAGAATGGAATGATTTGCACGGAACTATACAACCGCGCATTGATCGATCGCCTTGCGCGGGTTGACTGGTTGAGTGAATAAAATTCGATCAAACTTTCGCACAAAAACTCCTCTTTTCTTTGAATAACTGAAGAAAGGAGGAATAAAGAGGTTACACACCTCGTCTCAGTGATTATAAAAAAAAATGGTCTCAGTTCGCGGTCATGAAAAAGCTCGCTGAAGCTCGCATTTTTCATGATCCGCAAACTTCGACCATTATTTTCAATAATCACCGAGACTCGGCATGTAACCTCTACGTAACTGCGTGTCTTTGACCTGAATATCCGTGAAACAAAGAGAGAACAAGAAGAGCAAACGCTCGATCGAGTCACTTTCGCAGTTCTGAATATTATATGAGGCATCAGATGGACAGGAAGAAATTGCTATTCACAACACAATGAGTCACGTTCACATAAAATTTGAGCCCGGTCACTTTTATAGTTTCCGAGAAAAGCCCAACGTTAAGTTGTGTGTTGCCGAACAGAAAAGGCTAGTTATCTCCCTTGTTTTTCTGATAACGTTCGTAAAAGGCTACAGATGTAAATACTTTGATGTAAAGAATAATCCTACAAAGTTTCAATCACATCCGATGAACTTTGTCAAAGATATAAAATGTCTAATTTTTCCTTTGACGCTGACCTGTGACCTTGAAAAAGGTCAAAGGTCAACGAAACCATCGTTAAAGTGTAGAGGTCATTGGAGGTCACGACTAAACAAAATATGAGCCCGATCGCTTTGATAGTTTCCGAGAAAAGTCCAACGTTAAGGTGGTGTCTACGGCCGGCCGGCCGGCCGGACAGACTAACACTGACCGATTACATAGAGTCACTTTTTCTCAAGTGACTCAAAAAGTGTCAGCAAAATATCCTGCAGGTGTTGTGCAAATGTCTGCATGAGCAAGTGCCAACTACCTACAGTGGAACCCCCCTTTTAAGACCCTTTTAAGACTTCCCCCTTTTTTAAGACCTTGATTTTTCAGATGTTCTCTTCATAACCTCTGCAAATTTACCTCCATTTTAGGACTCCCTCCTTTGTAATACCTTATTTTCCCTCATTGTGTAAGTCTGACAGGGGTGGTTCAACTGTACTGTATTTTGGAGGCCAAAAGGGGCTTTGCTTTACAAGGCACTTTTTAATCAAAAATCTACATGTTAGTCGCTTTTTGTATATTGGGTACAAGCACAAAGAATTAATTTAGTCAGAGTGGAAAATATCAATTGCTCAGCATTAAGCATTCAGCCGGTAATATATTGTGCTAATCCGAAGTAAACAAAATCAGATGAATCTTGTATGGTGCTAATGTGAATTCTTCAACAGGACTGTAGCTGTGAAAACTGCTGAAAGTTATTTATGCATGTACACTTTTCAAATATTGTCCTCATTTTTAACCATATTTGCAGGTGCATGTACCTTAAATGAACCTTTGGCTACAGAGTTTTAGGCTTTGTAGCTGGAGCTATGATATTGCTTCATTTTTGAGAAGTACGTAAATTAACTTCTGCATGTGTCCATGTTCAGATTCTGTGATAGTTTCCATGACAGGGAGACCAATTTTACCTTACTTTTTGAAGGTTTGAACATTATAATATGCGTGATACTCTGAAGTGTTAACAAGTTTTCAGTAAACACACAAAAAATTGTGTTCGTTTTGTTTGTTTGTATGTGTGTGTGTGTGTGTTTAATATTGTTCAGTTAAACATATTTTCAAGTAATAGACTAGCCTTTCAATGACTTTGAACAGCTCAACTGAAACGGCAAACATGATTGTTCAATATCACCACACACACACACACACAAATGCCTTTGAGTACCCTAACTTGACATGATGTTGACCCCCTCAGCTGAAACGTCAAATGCGGTTGCTAAATATCACACACACACACTAACACACACACACACACACAAATGCGCATGCGCATACCCTCACTTGACATGACTGACATGAACCAGCAAACGTGGTTGCTCAATATCACACCACACACAAAACCATTATATACCACACACACACATTAGCTTCAATAAAAGATGCTTTACTCAATTCCAAAGCTGACAGTCTAGATGCAAGTACATACAATGAAGCACCCTCTTTGACATCTCGTTATTGCACTCTTTGTTAATAGCAATGGCCTGGGATAATATCCACTCAATATTCTATATGAAACATACCCCACCCCCCCCCCCACCCCCCCTTCCCCTTCCTTTAGAATGTTGTACATTGTACAACCCAAAAATCTGAGATTTGTTCTTGAAACTTCATTGTTACATAACCATACCAATTTTGTTTTACATTTTTGAAGATTATGCATTATCTTATCTGAATTTAACCAAACTTTTCAAAAATGCACTTTTGGTTTCATAAAACCAAGTAATAAATTAGTCTTACTACATCAACACCTGAGTTTGGAAAACGTGAGAGTATGATTATTTCTGAACTACAGCAGCTTCTTTGCTCAAAGGCTGAAAAGGACATACTATTAAAACCCTTCAGGATAATTTGTTCTGAAAACAAGTAGTCTCACCCTATCTTTGGCTTGTGTTTGGAAACTACAGTGGTACCTGCGATGCGAGGCCCCTCTGATCTTCTTCTGCGTTCGTGGGCTGAAACTCCCACGTAAACTCGTGTTTTTTGCATGAGGGGAATTTTACGTGTATGGCCGTTTTTTACCCCGCCATTTAGGCAGCCATACGTCGTTTTTCAGAGGAAGCATGCTGGGTATTTTCGTGTTTCTATAACCCACCGAACTCTGACATGGATTACAGGATCTTTTTCGTGCGCACTTGGTCTTGTGCTTGCGTGTACACACGGGGGTGTTCGGACACCGAGGAGAGTCTGCACACAAAGTTGACTCTGAGAAATAAATCTCTCGCCGAACGTGGGGACGAACTCACGCTGACAGCGGCCAACTGGATACAAATCCAGCGCGCTACCGACTGAGCTACATCCCCGCCCCTGGCCCCTCTGATGAGAGGGCACCTCCCATGAAGGGACAACTCCAGGAGTCCCTTTGTCTATGCAGAGCAGTTTAATGGAATGACTGAATTTAAGACACTATGCTCTTGTAGTATCACACACAAAAACGGTCATTAATAATAACTAAATCTTGATTTATTTACCGTAATTGAAAAAGTTGTTTTTATTCATCTGTTGAGAAAACATGGCACAAACTCAGTCAGCGTCAGCTCAATACATTTACTCGAAAGACCAAACAGACCTGCAGTGTTAAGCTGAAACAGCCCAACTTTGGATTCATCTTCAAGTGTTCATACAATGGAAGAATTCATACGCATCAAATTAAAAAATAATCAAAAAAACACATGTCGATCTATATGTCCTGTTCACATACACACATCTCATAAAAAACACACAGAAACAACAAAACACACACACAACACAAATAAAACTAATAAAACCAATTCACAAAACAATATTGGGCATTGTGGCTCCGTTAATCCAGGATCTTTGAGCTTAAAATGGCCAACAAGAAAGTGCTGACAAAACTGTAGAAATAACATCTTTGGTTCACAGAAAAAAGATGTGGAGCATGGCAACACATGGATGATTGAGGGAATGTGAACCAGTAAACTTCAAGAAACAGTCGTTAACCCTGTGCCTCCTCCCCCACAGAATGACGCTGTTCCCATGACATGGGAAGTAACTCCGTCAATTTCAAAATTTAAAGAATTATAGCAAAGTAACCACAGCAAGCTTGCTGAAACTACACTCTCGAACCTCGTAGGAAGCGGGCAGAAACGCAAACAGATATGCTTCATATTGCATTGCAAATACTTTATGAAATCAAAATAGAAGTGAGATAGCATGGTGTGTAGTAGGCACTGTCTGTGCGTTCTTGGATCTGCATGCAGGTTCTCTAGCGAAGGATATTGGACGCTCTAGGAAGCATCGGGGTCATTTGTTTCTGTCCTCTTAAAATAAATGTCAATTTTAAAATATGGAATGTTCACCTGTTAACCATTTGCTGCTATCATGTTTATAGATTTCTCTACTATTTTGATCTTTGTATTACAGAAATCAATATTTACAATCAGAAATTGCAGAGAGGAAACACACAGGACATTAATTCAGATATCTTTGCAAATGACCAGCTCTGTTTTAAGCATACTCCAAAACTGAACACTTATACACTTTTAACCTTCGCCAGTTCGGGTTATCGACTACACACGGAAGACATCGTGGGGCCGTGCAGACCCATGCTTCTCAAAGATGCACGCTTTTCCTTCTTTGAGAAACATGGGTCCGCACGGCCCCACGATGTTTGTAGTCTAAATTTGACCTTTGTTTTTTTTTATTACTTATCGCTGAAATTTTAGGACATAAGAGCTTTTTAGGTGCCTGATGCATTCTTAAAAGCTCATTAAAAACTTCTAACTAGTTTAAGAGATATTTGCAATTAAACACCCTTCTGGGTCCACACGGACCCATGACCACCGGCGAAGGTTAAGTAAACTGGACAAGAGCACATTTGATCTTTGACACAACTAAATACGGAGTAACATTGACAACTTATTCTACCCATGAAGACAAATAACTATGAAGGACCTGCTATTTACAAATTATGTTCATAACGTTTGGCCCATATAAAAAAAAAGTCCAAACTATCACAGCAAAGCTCAATGACTTTTAACATGCATAACTCCCAAACATCTGTAGTTTTCTGCACAGACATGCAAAAGTTTCATTGTGGAATCAAGCTTCATGTCATGAAATATTCAACCAGCATAATCTGTGCAAACAAAGACACCTGTTTTGGGTGAGACAGTGGAACCTATCTGTTAAGACTCCCTCGACTATAAGACCACATTTTCTAAGGCATTATCTTGATAGTGTCACCTGCAAATATACCTCCATTTGAAGACTTTCTCTATTTATAAGACCTCATTTTCTCAAATGTTTTTTTTTTATATTGTCATTCAATTTACCTCTATTTGAAACCTAAAGTTCTCAGATAAATTTATGAGGTCTTAAAACAGATGTATAAATGTAGCTGTAGAGCTACGTCGATCATTCTGAATTTACAACTCGGTGTGATGAACAGTGCAAAATGTTCCTTTCACAAGGATTTCAACTTAAATTTTGTATTGTAACAAAAAATTGATTCTATTGACTTTTTTTCCCGGAGAAAATATTGTCTTTTTGGAAAAGAGTCAAAGATAAAATGAATTGTAAATGGAATGTATATAAAAACAAATTCAGAAAGGATTTCAACGCATTTATTTACACTATAGTCGTGAAGTCAGATTAACCTTATTTTTCATGACAGTATGTTTTTGTTTTAAGTCTCCTTTTCTCACGTTTAAAGTTTTAAAGTAAGGTTTTGCTGAACTGCACGGACAGCATGTTTGAATGGGAGTCATTATCGTAAAGCCTTACAATAGCACACAGGTGGGTACGTCCGAGGAAGAAAAAAAGTGTCTGAAACTGATACTGCAACAAACAATACCACTCAGTTGTATGAGCATTCTTTGAGCATTAACTGTCTGATTTGTTACCTTTTTTTTTGTTAAAGTTATATTTTTGTTTCAAAGCCCTCTGGGCCCAAAACAATAAAATACTTGACTTGACTTGACTTGACTTTGACAATACTTGACCATGGTATGTCACATGACAACCACTTGGACAAGACCTTGAACTGAAATAACTTGTGGTTTTAATGGTTTGTGGAAGAGTTGTCCCCCTTCCTTCTACTTCTTCTTCTTCTTCTGCGTTCGTGGGCTGAAACTCCCACGTACACTCGTGTTTTTTGCACGAGTGGAATTTTACGTGTATGACCGTTTTTTACCCCGCCATTTAGGCAGCCATATGCCGTTTTCAGAGGAAGCATGCTGGGTATTTTCGTGTTTCTATAACCCACCGAACTCTGATATGGATTACAGGTTCTTTTTCGTGCGCACTTGGTCTTGTGCTTGCGTGTACACACGGGGGTGTTCGGACACCGAGGAGAGTCTGCACACAAAGTTGACTCTGAGAAATAAATCTCTCGCCGAACGTGGGGACGAACTCACGCTGACAGCGGCCAACTGGATACAAATCCAGCGCGCTACCGACTGAGCTACATCCCCGCCCGTCCCCCTTCCAATTAGTCATACTATTGCGAAGGAAGCAAGCATGGTGGGGGGGATGGGATAGAGCCACTTGTTAATTGTTTCTTGTTCACAAAAGCACTAATCAAAAAATTGCTCCAGGGGCTTGCAACCTAGTACAATATATGACCTTACTGGGAGAATGCAAGTTTCCAGTACAAAGGACTTAACATTTCTTACATACTCCTAGCTATTATGGCAGCAGAGAAATTTGGTGAGCTTGCTTCACAGTACAGTGGAACCCCCCTTTTAAGACCCCCCGATTTAAGACTTCCCCCATTTCAAGGCCTTGATTTTTCAGATGTTCTGTTCGTAACCTCTGTAAATCTACCCCCCATTTCAAGACTCCCTTCTTTTTTAAGACCTGGTTTTCTCAGATTTGTAGAGGTCTTACAAGGGGGGTTGCACTGTAATTTGACTCATTGTTTTGAAGGAGTGCAAACCTTCCGCAACCATAAAAACCCTCACAGAGTTATTTGCAAACGTAGTCTAGTGGTAAAAACCAGACCTGTCTGGAGCCAGGGAATCAACAGAGTCTGTGAAACGTTTGATGATCAGTGCGTTTTGGATTCATCCCCTCCACCCCCACCGTCCATGGCAGAAGGAAGAACGACGCCTGCGGTTACTGCCTCTCGTGTCAGCGACGCCAGTTGTCTGCAATGACATGCAATGAAAAGGATTTCAGCTAAATAAACGCGAAATAAACCCTAAACTCTTGTGGCTAAATACAGGCATAACCAGAAAGCAGAATTTAACAAGTAGATTTCTCTAACCTTCATTGTGCTTACCAGGTCATAAGGTTGTGGACAACCCAGATCCTTTCAAAAGTCACTGTCTCTGAGCTTTTGCTTGAGACTTCATGTAGTCCTCAAACACCATGGAAACTTTCCTAACTCACCATGTCTGAGAGGATTATGTTTGCAAATAAAAACATTAACAATTATGTAACGTGAACTAAACAATGTAGTTTCAACATGCAGGAGGTCGTCTAATCGTCTGATCATCAATATTCCGACTAAACAGACAAATACATAGACCGATACATAGTTCCAATCCCGGTCCAACCGACCTATAATGTCCTCTGAGTCTATTGGAACAACACTGGAAACACATCAAAACCAAGCCTAACGTGTGTGATTTACCTGCGCAGCTTGTTGACCTTAGAGGTTAGTTCTTTGTCGTATTGACGAATCTTTGTGATCTCTGTCCAAGCCTCGTCCTGCGGCCCCGGGTTGACCTGACCCCGTAGGTACAGGCTGTTCCACAGATTCTTCAAGGAAGAGAGAAAGGAGAAAAAATCAATACATGTGTGAGGAAAAGGGAAAAAAAGTTGATTTTTGTGGTAATGAGGTACTTTTGTGTGTGTGGGGAGGGTGGAGGGAATGTGTGTGTGTGGGTACGTGTGTGTATGTGTGTGTGGGTACGTGTGTGTATGTGTGTGTGTGTGACAATGAAAGATAGTGTATATGTGTGCGTGTGTTTGAGAGAGAAACAGAGCGAGAGACTGAGAGAGAAAGAGAAAGTGCATGTGTTTGTGCGTGCAGGCTGTTTGTGTGTGTTTGTGAGTGAAAGAGAGAGAGAGAGAGAGAGAGAGAGAGACAGACAGACAGACAGACAGACAGACAGAGAGAGAGAGAGAAACACACACCGACAGACAGACAGAGAAAGACAGACAGACAGCTAGAGTGTAACTTACCAAGCTCTGTGGTGCGACAGACGGCCAGATGACGACAGGGTTGGGGTCGTACAGCGGGTTGATGTACTTCTGTATGGTCTCTGGGCGGTTCACGTACGACCTGTTGTTCATACAAATTGTCATACCAGCCATCACAGCTCTATGCAATCCCTCAAAAGTTCAATTTACTGGAACCCCCCGCCCCCACCCTTTCAGGACACCCCTACCCCCCAGCCCTGCCCCCTTTTTAGGACCATCCATGTTTTAAGACTCAAGTTTTCCAGATTTACTCTTCATAATTAAAAAATAAGGACACTTATTTTGTTCTCAAAAGACATGACTTAAGTTGCATTTTTAATGGAAACTTCCACAGGTCACAAACGATTTTGGGGAAAATCCCTCACAGAAAACAGAGGCTAATGCATACATTTACGCAAGCATTAAGACAGACTGTAGTTTGGATATGCGCATGACCATAACAAAGAACAAACCAGAGAGAGACAGTGCGGTCCCTCAGAGTGTAAGACTTGCGTTCTGCCTCGTTATTGCACAGGAACGTCCCTGCAATCACAATATCATCATCATAATCCCCACCTAGAGCTAGATGAATAGGAAACCACAGAAAAACACACAAGAATCTGAAAAACAAACGATTATAAGAACAAGAAAATTTGGAGTATGGTACAAAATGCAAATTTGATCCCTTAAAGAAATAAGACAGACCGACAGACAGTGCCTGTGTATGTGCATGAATGTGTACATGTGCATCTGTGTGTTAGCATCCTGCATGATTAAAACAATTCATTTTGATTGTACATCTGTATATCGAAAAGAAACCAAGGCAAATAAGCTATGTATGCGCATCTCAAATACTGGAATCCCAGCACGAGACATAGAAACAACAAGTATGCCACACAGAACTGTGTTCAATAAGAAACTACTCCTCAAAAGGACAAGATACACCCTGAGACGCATGATGTGGCCCAGTGCATTGGAAGCCCACAACAAGATGTTTGTAACATTAGATTCACTGCGGCGGAGAGCAGGCTTCGCCCTAAAGACGTTCATGACATTCTAGCATGGCCCAGAAGAAAAAAAGAACAAGATATGTCACGAGACGCCTGACATGACCCAGTGCAGTGGAAACCCATAACAAGCTGCAGTGATGGCAGAGTCACTGCGGCGGAGAGCAGACTTCGCCCGAAAGACCTTATTGAAATTCTAGCATAGCTCTGAACGCAGAAGAAGAAAAGGACGATCAAGATACACTCTGAGACGCCTGATGTGGCCTAGTGCATTAAATTGAGGCCCACGTTAGAGTCACTGCGGCGGAGAGCGGACTTCGCATTGAAAGTCTAGCATGGCTGGGAACCCAGAAGAAGAAAAGGACAAGATACACTCTGAGACTCCAGATGAGGCCCAGCCCACTGAAGGCCAATGACAAGCTGTTGGTAACTTTAGAGTCACTGTGGCGGAGAGCGGACTTCGCATTAAAAGTCTAGCATGGCTGAGAACCCAGAAGAAGAAAAAGACAAGATGCACTTTGAGACGCCAGACGTGGCCCAGTAAAGTGGAGACCCATGAAAAGCTGTTGGTAACTTAAGAGTCACTGTGGCGGGAGGGTAGACTTCGCCCAAGAGACCTTATTGAAATTCTACCATAGCTGGGAACCCAGAAGATGAAGAAAAGGACAAGATACTCACCAAACTGTGAGAAGTAAGCATGCTGTACCAACATGACAAGGAAGCTCTCGTTGAACTCAAAGGAGCACGGGAACTGTGACCAGATCTGTCACACGAAACAAATTCACAATTATTCAAGGCAATCCATTCAAGGAAGAATCAATTTCAAAGAACTAAATAGCGCCTGGGGTGGTTTGGTTCATGGGCAAGAATCTGAAGCATTTTGGCCTTGCAAATTTATATGAATTCAACCCCCTCTGGTAAAGGATAAATTGTGCATGTAAAAAACACACACTATTTTGTCCCTCATGGGTGTTTTTTGCTTTCGCGGAAATCGGCAAAATTGCGGAGATTTGGATTGCCTGAATATTAACAATGAATATAAAGAAAAAAATAATGTACAATGATAGTAACAACTTCTGCAACCTTTTTCTCCCGTGTCATGGAAAGTAACTCCGTCAATTTCAAACTATACAAAATCCTAGCAAAGTAACCACTGCGAGTTTTACGAAACCTTGCAGGAATTAAGCCTTAGTAGAACTGAACACAGATATGCATCATAGCTAGCGTTGTGACGGGCGCTGTGGCGGGGTGGCAAGACGTCGGCCTCTTAATCGGGAGGTCGAGGGTTCCTCATTTACTGTAACTTGCTTCATGACGAAGCACTAATTTACCTCAGAACAAAGCCATAAATTGTCTCAGGACAAACCCTAATATGTCTCACTATGAATCCCTAATTTATCTCAACACAAAGCCCTTATTCATAAACAAAGCAGAGAAAGTTTTTACTTTCATAAATAAAAACTTGAACATATGCAGATCCATTTCTTATATTTTGTTACCTGATTTCGGAACGTTAGCAGTCTATTTGTTTCGGAATTTTTCCAGGATAATAAGGTTGATGTAATGCTAAGGATGAGGGTATCGTAACGATAAACATAAGGACTGCGTAGCAGCAGCCAACGGTATGCAGCCCTACCTGCCACACGCAGTCCATGAAGAGCAGAAAGACGGGAGACTCGTGGCGCTGTTTGCTGATGGCGTACGCTGACTTGGCACAACGGAAACGGAACGGATGACCCGCTTGCACCCACTCTCGCTCTATCAGTGCTGCCAACCTAAAAACAAAAATAGTAGACTTTATTTCAACCATGTGCAGTACACAGAAATATTGCTTGGCTCGAGTACATTCAATACATTCAAACACAACAAAATACAATGTGCTCACTGAATTGCTTTATATACACACACACAAACACACACAAATACGCATGCATGCACGCACGCAAACACACGCAAAACACACGTCAGGTAAAACAAGACTACACATAAAATGCACACATATATCATTATCCTGTAAAATATCCTACACGAATCTGTTTTTTCTTTCTTTTTTGCAATATCTTTCCTGGCTTGCATTTTACAACAGTGTGGAGTGTTCCTTTAGCCAGGTACTGTACACAAACATGCATACAATATCAACCCAAGGAAATCAAAATGCAAGGGACACCTATACATAACACTCAGAATCAGCCATATACAGAGCAGTGCCCTTGCAAGACTTTCAACCAAACAACATCTGCTGAAGTCTTGTCTGACGAATGAGAAGGAGAAGAAAATGTAAGAGATGCTTGTACCTACCCAGTAACCGTGCGACAGTCCTTGTCAAGGATGAGTTGAGAAAGGGAGGTAACCAGCAGGGTGGTGTCTGAACCCTCGGCACCGTGCACCAACACCGGGGTACCTGCACAATTTGTCAAGGTGGCAGCAGTTTACAAAAAATACAGGTAAAAGATGAAGTAAAAACAGGTCTACTTGTACAATGGATGGATTTACAGTCCAGTGAGGTTACCCTCATGGAAATTCGGGCTGCTTTCTCCCCGGGGAAAGCGAGCTGCCATACATACGGTGCTACCCATATTTTTTTTTTCCTGCATGCGTGTATTCATGTTTCCTGAGACTTAATGCCGTGTGAGATGGAATTTTTTTTACTTTATTCCAAGTCCCACGGGTATTTGATGGACATTTTTATCTATGCCTATACAATTTTGCCAGGAAAGACCCTTTTGTCAATCGTGGGATCTTTAACGTGCACACCCCAATGTAGAGTACACGAAGGGACCTCGGTTTTTCGTCTCATCCGAAAGACTAGTACTTGAACCCACCACCTAGGTTAGGAAAGGGGGGAGAAAATTGCGGCCTGACCCAGGCCTGAACACGCAACCTCTCGCTTCCGAGCGCAAGTGCGTTACCACTCGGCCATCCAGGGATAGGGATTCGGTAAAAGTCCTTCCACATCTGTCTTGTGATGCCCAGCCTGCCACACTTGCCTTGTGATGCCCAGCCTGCCACACTTGCTTCGTACCAAAAATATCCATACATGTATGTACTCAGTGTGTGTGTGTGTGTGTGTGTGCGTGTGTGTGTGTGTCTGTGTGTGTGTGTGTCTGTGTGTGTGAGTATGTGTGTGTGTGTGTGTGTCTGTGTGTGTGTGTGTGTCTGTGTCTGTGTCTGTGTGTGTGTGTGTGAGAGAGAGAGAGAGAGAGAGAGAGAGAGAGAGAGAGAGAGAGAGAGAGAGAGTGAGAGAGAGAGAGAGTGTGTGAGTCATGGAGAGAGAGAGAGTGAAAGAGAGAGGTATTCTGTTATGTTAAATATGTACCAGTTGTAACGGGTCAGTTGCCCTAAACAATAAAATTCCTGAGTTCTGAGTTCATACCAAAAAGGAACTGCCTGGGTGGTCTCTGTGCTCTACTAGAATCGACCACCCACAAGATGCACACAGTATAACAACCTTCCTTGTCCATGCACTGGGCAACCACACAGGCAGTGGTCAGAATGTCCTTGATGTGGGTCAGCCACGCACTGGACTCCAGCTTGGACAGCCACTTGTCCATCGTCGCCCCGCTGTCACTGCTGGCTGCAATAACACACAACGAGTGTCAAGCAAGCGATGGGGAGATATATACAGTAGAACTCCCCATTTAAGACCTAGATAAATCTGAGAAAATCTGGTCTTAAAAAGGGGGCCATTTTAAAATAGGGGTACATTTACAGAGGCTATAAATAGAAAATCTGAAAAAACAAGGTCTTGAAAGGGAAGGAAGCTTGAATTGGATGGTCTTAGACGGGCGCTGTGGCGGGGTGGTAAGACGTCGGCCTCTTAATCGGAAGGTCGAGGGTTTGAATCCCGGTCGCGGCCGCCTGGTGGGTTAAGTGTGGAGATTTTTCCGATCTCCCAGGTCAACTTATGTGCAGACCTGCCAGTGGCTTATCCCCCTTCGTGTGTACACGCAAGCACAAGACCAAGTGCGCACGGAAAAGATCTTGTAATCCATGTCAGAGTTCGATGGGTTATAGAAACACGAAAATATCCAGCATGCTTCCTCCGAAAGCGGCGTATGGCTGCCTTAATGGCGGGGTAAAAACGGTCATACACGTAAAATTCCACTCGTGCAAAAAACACGAGTGTACATGGGAGTTTCAGCCCACGAACGCAGAAGAAGAAGAAAGAAATTGGATGGTCTTGATATGGGGGTTCCACTGTAGTCAGATTTTGCTCAAACAGATCTTCTTCTTCTTGGCGTTCGCAGGTTACACGATCAGTCCAGCACTGGTGATGCTCAACCAGATCAAAGGGGCCTTCCATCTCGTCCAAGTGTACATGTACATCACCACAGACCTGTCAAGACGCCCGTTTCGTACAGGTAAGAACTGCTTGCGGCTAGCCCCTAGCTTTGCAAGACAGGTAGGGGGTATAGGAAACGATTTTGCCAGTAGCCAGGCAAAAATTAAACAGGCTTAGTTGATACCGATAGTGACGGGCGTAATGGCTTGGTGGTAAGACGTCGGCCTCCAAAGCTGAAGGTCGTGGGTTCGAATTCCAGCCGCGCCTGGTGGGTTAAGGTGGAGATTTTTTCGATCTCCCAGGTCAACTTATGTGCAGACCTGCTAGTGCCTTATCCCCTTTCGTGTGTACATGCAAGCACAAGACCAAGTGCGCACGGAAAAGATCCTGTAATCCATATCAGAGTTCGGTGGGTTATAAAAACATGAAAATACCCAGCATGCTTCCTTTGAAAGCGGCGTATGGCTGCCCAAATGGCAGGGTAAAAACAGTCATACACGTACAAATCCACTCGTGCAAAAACACAAGTGTACGTGGGAGTTTCAGCCCACGAACGCAGAAGAAGAAGAAGAAGATACCGATAGTCATCTGCATTTATCGGGATGTAACTAGAGATGGTAGCCAGGGGAGGTTTCACTGTATGGAGACTTTTTTTGGCGGTGTTCTGATAGCCCATGCCTCAGTAGCAACCTCCACCATACTACGAATAACGAGATTTCAGTAAGGACATCTCCTGGAAATCTTATCTACAAATGTCACACATAACGCTTTGTGACAAACACAACAACTTAAAAAGTGAAAGAAATGTGCACAACAGGAATTTCCACAGAAAATGTCAATTCTTCCAACACATCTACCCAGTAAGATTTTCTGTTCATAACCCCTGTAAATGTACCTACTCCTCCCTCCCCCTTTTTAAGACCGGATTTTCTCAGAATATTTGTAGGTTTCTTCTTCTTCTTCTGCGTTCGTGGGCTGAAACTCCCATGTACACTCGTGTTTTTTGCCTGAGTGGAATTTTACGTGTATGACCGTTTTTTACCCCGCCATTTAGGCAGCCATACGCCGTTTTCGGAGGAAGCATGCTGGGTATTTTCGTGTTTCTATAACCCACCGAACTCTGACATGGATTACAGGATCTTTTTCGTGCGCACTTGGTCTTGTGCTTGCGTGTACACATGGGGGGGGGGGGGGGGGGGGGGTGGTGTTCGGACACCGAGGAGAGTCTGCACACAAAGTTGACTCTGAGAAATAAATCTCTCGCAGAACGTGGGGACGAACTCACGCTGACAGCGGCCAACTGGATACAAATCCAGCGCGCTACCGACTGAGCTACATCCCCGCCCTGACTGAGCAACATCCCCGCCCTGACTGAGCTACATCCCCGCCCTGACTGAGCTACATCCCCGCCCTGACTGAGCTACATCCCCGCCCTGACTGAGCTACATGCCCGCCCTGACTGAGCTACATCCCCGCCCTGACTGAGCTACATCCCCGCCCTGACTGAGCTACATGCCCGCCCTGACTGAGCTACATCCCCGCCCTGACTGAGCTACATCCCCGCCCTGACTGAGCTACATCCCCGCCCATTTGTAGGTTTAAAAAGGGGGGTTCCACTGCAGGTTTCTTTTGTTTCTGTTTTGAAAAATCACAGGGGAAATGAAAACAAAAACTCTTGCCTACCTTCAATCATTTTGATGAGTGAATCGTGGAAAGCCTGACGACGTTCGATGGGTTGATGGATGCGTCGCCACTGAGGGTAGTGGGCTTCGGGTTCGTATCCGCCACCTTTCAACAAGAAAAAGGAACCCCAAGGTCAGATTCTTATGCAGCATGTACAACTTTACCATCAGCTGAAAGGGCTGCAGATAAAATAACATCTTCGTCCTGGAGTTTTGGCGAAACTCGATTCTTGGCGATTGTGATGTTTTTGAGCTTTAGACTAAGTAAATCATTCTCCATGAGAAATATTCTCTAAAATATGATGGACAATACATGATTCAACATCCTTTCAACTTTCTATCCATACCAGCTAGCTTCACCCAATTAATAGCTGTAGTATCAGGCTTTAGCCTGTTCCAAATACTGTGAACCTCGCCAAACAACACCCACCTTTGCTCTGAGCCATCTTGGCCACTGTCTGAGCTCTCGTGTCGACGATGTAACCACGGCGACCCTTTCCCAGGATGCTGTTGATGAGCTTTTCGTCTTCTTTACACCGACGTCCAGACTGCCCTGTCATTGGTTGACTGCTACGCATTAACACAGCCTGGAAGCAACAGGTACGACAGGTGTAAATGTCTTACTGACTGGAGAATGAAAATCACTTATTCATTTCAATGCTTGTAATTCTCCCAGGTGCCAGGAGATTGGTTCTGAATAACTTTCTCTTACTCTTGTTGCACATGTTGTATGCATTTAGAGCGCTTACGTCCCTTTCTTTCTCAGATCTTACTGACTGGGTCAAACACTACACCGACATAAAAGATATACCCAGACATTGTCAGTTGGCTAGGGTTGAAAATGTGAATAGGTCCTCATGTCCGCGCTACACAACATTGTTCAGCTGGAAGACCTCCTTCACGTCAAAACTATGGGACAGTCAACGGCCATATGTACACATCATCAATGAGCATACTTCATCAAGCACTCATTTTGAGCTCAGCTCACAATCAAAATCAGACTTTTAAAATCATACAAATCTTGCAGTGTTCACACCTGTAACTGACCTTGCTCTCTCTGTGGAAGAAACTGAAGACGGGGAACCTTCCTCCCATTCTGAAACCTGCTGCTTTCACCAGTGTTTCATCGTCCACCACCTTGGGTACGATCACAGCATGGGGGTAGGACGGGCATACCTGTGACACAAACACACAGTCATGTAACCTTCCTCTGTATCCTTGAAGGGCTGAAAGATAGCTCAGTCGGTGGCAGCACCGGCTTTGGAACCAGTTATCGGCGTGTCTCCAGGGAGAAAGCAACCTGAATTTCTATTAGGGTAACCTCATAGGACTATATGATACCTTACCTTTCTTACCTTTCCTTATCTGATTGCATACTGGATTACACAGGGGTTAGGAAGAACACACCTGGCCGGTTCAAATACAACCATACAATCCTCAAGCGTAAGGCCACAAACAGTGTCCTAGGCCACAAACAGTGTCCTAGGCCACAAACAGTGTCCTAGGCCACAAACAGTGTCCTAGGCCACAAACAGTGTCCTAGGCCACAAACAGTGTCCTAGGCCACAAACAGTGTCCTAGGCCACAAACAGTGTCCTAGGCCACAAACAGTGTCCTAGGCCACAAACAGTGTCCTAGGCCACAAACAGTGTCCTAGGCCACAAACAGTGTCCTAGGCCACAAACAGTGTCCTAGGCCACAAACAGTGTCCTAGGCCACAAACAGTGTCCTAGGCCACAAACAGTGTCCTAGGCCACAAACAGTGTCCTAGGCCACAAACAGTGTCCTAGGCCACAAACAGTGTCCTAGGCCACAAACAGTGTCCTAGGCCACAAACAGTGTCCTAGGCCACAAACAGTGTCCTAGGCCACAAACAGTGTCCTAGGCCACAAACAGTGTCCTAGGCCACAAACAGTGTCCTAGGCCACAAACAGTGTCCTAGGCCACAAACAGTGTCCTAGGCCACAAACAGTGTCCTAGGCCACAAACAGTGTCCTACTTTTCTGCTGGTTAACATACCATGACAATTTACTGTCCGTGCAGCCATGCAATCACGCTTCTAAATCATGTTCACATGAGAAAGAAAGAGAGAGAGAGAGAGTGAACATGCATTCATATTTTAAGTATGCTCGCTTGCTTAATTTTTGTTGTTGTTGACCGTACGCTTGTTCTTGCGCGAACCTGTGTGTGTGTGTGTTTTTATTGGAATTGTAAAGCGCTTGGAGCTGTGAATCTGGACTTGCTCTATCAAAAAGTGATTTATTATTATTATATATTGGAATCCTAGATAGATCAAGTGCCAGCCACCCTCCCCCCAACCTCCTCCCCTTACACAAAATCATATACATATGCAACACCACACACACCTCCAAACAAAGCTCAACAAATTTTAAATGCCTTACCTGGAAATCTTTGTTGACGTAGCTGAGCCTCCAGTCCTCCGAGATCTCCTTGTGGCGGCTGAACTCTCTCTCGGGCTGGTAGGCGTCCCATCCGTTCTCCATGATGTCGAACAGGGGGCGGAAGAAAAAGGGATACTTTAAGCTGACGTCGTCTGAAACAGAAACAATCCCCTTTTTCTAACTTGCCCTGTCATTTGCTGCTATCCCCTGCTCCTCCCTCCACCTGTAAGATTCGTAGACATCAGCATTTTCAGCTAAACAATTATTTACTTCTAAATCAATTTACAACCTGGAAGATGACACAACCAGAAGGTGACAGCCGCAGTCACCTTCATGGTCAATCAAATATGAGATGCTGTGCTGAAACGCCGTCTTCCAGTCAGCAAATTCATACGTGCTCCACATGAATCATTCTTTAACGTATCGTTGTATTGTTTGCAATGATATTGCACCAACTGACGACAATGTTAACCAAACTGAGAAGCAGTTTTTGGGGTTCGTACAGAAGACAGTCGCACATGTACACACCACAGGAGGGAACATTTGTAAGAAGTGAACGAGGAATAATAATATTTATATGGCGCAAATCCTAAAATAGTTCTAAGCGCCTCACAAAAACATACATAAACTATTCTGTACACAATTCCAAATTGAATAAGACAAAGAATCCGCATAATCGCTTGGTCTCACGGATGTTGGAGAGTTGTTCCACTGAAGCAGCGACGTTGAGGCAATCTTCAGCAGAGGGCATGTCCAGGTACATGTGCACAAAGTCCTTACACTTGAGTGTGATCGTGCCACCCGCACCGCTCAGTCGCTTCTCTACACTGTCCACCATACTGTGCATCATCTGCAATCAAGTGTTCACAAGTCTGAAGCCTGTCCTGAACTGAACAAAGTCGACTACGCAAATTATACTTCATGAAGCTGGCCGCAAGAACCTTTAGCACTGAGTTTTCGGTAAAAAGACTTTGCGAAGTCGACTTCGGGCTCAATGAAGGACCCCCTTTACCGTGCATACAGACAGTGGAACCCCCCTTTCAAGTCTCATCTCTTCCACCCTCCCTCCCTTCACCCTAAGACATTGCTTTCTCATTATTTCTCATTATATATCTTCTAACTGGTCCACAACCTCTGCACATTTTTCTTTATTTTACAAATGTTGTAGTCGGGCCTCGGGCTTTGGCCAGTAACGCATACTTTTTTTTTATCTAATGTATTGTTCTGACCTCTGCCCAGTCCATTGTTTGACAGTTTTGACATGCAAGAGGTCTTCTGACAGAACAATGTTTTTGTAGCCAGGACAATTTTCAAGTTATTCTTCCCTGAACATCATGAAAATCAACTCACCCACACTTCCTCTTGCTTTTCGTCGCGTGATGACAAAATCAGCTGATGACCTGTGACACACAGGGTTCCTTCCAGCGACCTTGTGAAAGGTCGTCGCAAGGTCACATTGTTGACCATGGGCGTCTTTATAAACTCGGCAAACTCCATGGTGTTTCAAGTCTGCTGAATGCACTTCAGCCTGCAACATAAAATGTATCAATATATATACATCAACCCTAATTTGTCTCCTGCACTAATCGTAGCTCCATTCTCGATTATCTTTGGCAGAGATAGCTCAGTCAGTAGTGGGGCTGATGGGCGCAGTGGTAAGACGTCGGCCTCCTAATCGGGAGGTCGTGAGTTCGAATCCCGGTCGCTGCCGCCTGGTGGGTTAAGAGTGGAGATTTTTCCGATCTCCCAGGTCAACTTATGTGCAGACCTGCTAGTGACTTAACCCCCTTCGTATGTACACGCAAGCACAAGACCAAGTGCGCACGGAAAAGATCCTGTAACCCATGTCAGAGTTCGGTGGGTTATAGAAACACGAAAATACCCAGCATGCCTCCCCCGAAATCGGTGTATGCTGCCTGAATGGCGGGGTAAAAACAGTCATAGACTCATACATGTAAAAATCCACTCGTGCTAAAAACGTGAGTGAACATGGGAGTCTAAGCCCATGAACGAAGAAGAAGTAGTGGCGCTGGCTTTCAAACCATTTTGTCACTAATGGTGTGGGTTTGACCATCATGTTCTGTGAGAGATTTATTTTCCAGAGTGCAGGAAAAAGGAAAAAGAAAAAAATAATGTTTCAAGCGCCATATAGTATATATATGGCTGCTCGCTTTCCCAAGGAAGAATTTCCATGAGGGTAACTCACAGATGCCCCGCGGGTGTCCGTTCACACTATTGACATGAGTATAAATCCCATGTTCGGCGAGGGATTCGATATCATACATGATACTTAATTATCCTTATCCTATGCAGTTCCCACGACATGGGATGTAACCAGGTGTCAATTTCACACTTTAGAAATTGTAACAGTAACCACAGCAAGTTTTCAGAAACTGCAAATGCTCTAATTTTGCAAGTCTATGTTGTGCATTCAAATCAAAAACACTTTGACATATATATCCGCTTCTTCAGAGTATTTTAAGTTGTTTCTACATTGCGGTGAAGTGTTGTTTACAATTTGTTTTTCCGCCTTTTTCATAGCTGTGCGTGGGTTTTTTTTCTGATTTCCTCTTAAGCTGTTGAAAGTCGTTTTTTTAACTTTTTAATTAATGCCTCTTATTTATCCCTCCTTTACTGGTTCCACAAAACTGTATACTAGCTATAGAGCGGAGAGATAGCTCAGTTGCAATGGTATAGCCGTGTTGGCTTTGAAACCAGCTAGTATGTCTCTATTGACATGAGTTCAAAATATCCCATGTTCGGCGAGACAACTTTGTGCAAACTCTCCTCGGTGTCCAATCAGCCCCAAGCATGCACACGATAAAGAATTACGCACTGGCTATACGCACTCGGAGTGTATACAAGATTCGACCCCTGTATCCAGGTTTCCCAAATGCTTCGTTTCCGGCCGATTTATGTGGAGCACGTGATGCGCACAACAAATATTGGCGGTCTAGAAGTGTCGTCTGCGCAATGATCGCGGCGGCGCTCGCGGCTTTCTTGACCGCCAAGGACGACCGCGCACGCTGTGAGACGTCATTCGTTAGACCTCAATACACTCCGGAGTCAACTCTGTTGCTGCTAGCTTTCCACTGGGAAGAAGCGACCCGAATTTCCCAGCAATGGAACAACAAAGTCATAAATATGAAAAAAAATTATGTTTAAAACAAAAAATCATGTTATCCCAGTTCAAGAAAGCATGGTTTCAACTGACTGCCCTTCTTGTCCCCTGCGCCTTACAAATATAAATTTGTGAAATATGTGTATGAGTAGGCATGTGTGTATGTAAGTGAGTATTTAAACCGATTCACAATATGCACGCCAATTCACTAAATCGCTTCAAAAATCTATAGAAATTGACGAGGTACATATATTCAACGATATTAATGGTCTATGTAGTAATGTACTAAGTAAGAGAAAGAGGGCGTTATGCTGTGCGCTCTATCCATTCCAACAAACAGGGCAGTCAAAGGGGTACTTCCACCAAAATGTTGAAATAACATATTCGACATTTGTAACACACAAGACATTAAATCATGAACGCAGTACCGTCAAAATCCTGTTTTAAATCAAAGGCTCCTCATCGCATCAACATAACTCGATGGCAGACGAATAAAACTTCCGGTTCCTCGCAGAAATTTTTAAACTACAAGAAAACCTAGCAACAAAAGTTGGCAATATCTTTACATGCTGAATTTTGTATGTGCATTACAAAGGATTATAACAATACAAGGTTGTTTGTTTTCTGTGTCTTTCAAATGTGAACTCAGTTTGCTCCGCTTAGTTCCGGTAGGGAGAGAGGTATTCAAGATGGCTGACTACGGAGGTAAACAATTTTGCTCGTCGTTAGATACGCATGTAAACTGAGAAATAAATGGAGTTGGACACGTTTACAAGATTGCATTTGCTTTCTTTTGGGTATCTTCTGAAAAATTATAGGGCACATATGTTAAAAAGCTGCTTAATTAACCGATTTCTTTCGCGGAGTTAATAATGACATTTCGGGTGCCTTTTCCAATGGCAATGATGCTTCGGTCTCTGGGTGCGGTAAGCGCATGTTTAACCTGCCAAAAAGATGAGTCATTGAAGTTTAGGAGGTAAGGGCTGAACAAGTTTCAAAGCGAAGCTAAGCAGGTAAGATATATGACTCATAATGCACAACTGGTTTCGGGAGAAAAAAACGGGAAGATGCGCAACAGCAGGTTGTGTTGCCGGGGGTGGTGGTGATGGTGGCAATGCTCTGATTTCATTATCAGTTGACCCCCGGCAGCGCTGTAAACATGCAGGTGCTTACTTGTTTTGTCCGTTGTGTCTTTTTCTTACATGCATCAGAATGATACATTTTGCTCTGTGGTTTTTTTTGGTCAATTTGTGTTTGTGTGTGCGTGCGCCTGTGTTCAGTGATTTATCCTCCCTGAGTTTTTCTTTTACTAATTTCTTTCTTTCTTTTTTTTGTCCTTTTAGCTATCCTTTTAAAAAGAGGAAAATTATTGTTTAAAATGACATAAATTTTTTTTGGGGGGACTGCTGATTCTGTATTTTTATTTTGTTGATTAAAATAATTAAATGATTAATTTATTCATTTATTTATTATTTTATGAAAAAAAGATTTAAAAAAGGGAATTTGGGGGGACTGTCTGTCTCAATTCTTGATCTCATCAACCAGGCCAGTCTGTCTGAAACGTTCAGCTGCATGGTTTCATTTGCGCTACATTCACACACAAGAGGTTGAAATATAGGTGGAAGAATTGATTGACTGTCTTCTTTGTTTACCGGGTTGCTAGGCAGATCATGCTATCAATCTTTGATCAGGGCTCCAGACAGAGATATTAATTAAACCTAGTTCAAAATGCTCTCCATGGTAAACATGAGCCAGCATGTTAACAATTCCTTTTGTGTTGAATTAAAGGTGTGGTGAGACCACTTGAATGTTTACAAATCAATAGCACCAACACTTCTTTTCTTCTCCCTGACACTTGAATTGTCTTTGATTTTGTGAAGAGTTTATTGGTTATACTGTTGCCGTAGCGATCCACCTTTTGTTTTTTGCCCCCTTCTTTTTCTGTCTTTTGGTGTTGCTCTCTGTCTCTCTGTCTGTCTCAGTGTCTGGCTTCCTCTGCCTGTCTTTCTTTCTCTCTATCTATCTCTCTATCTATCTCTCTATCTATCTCTCTATCTATCTCTCTATCTATCTCTCTATCTATCTCTCTATCTCTCTCTCTATCTATCTATCTCTCTATCTATCTCTATCTATCTCTCTATGTATCTATCTATCTATCTCTCTATCTCTCTCTCTATCTATCTCTCTCTCTCTCTATCTATCTCTCTATCTCTCTATCTATCTCTCTATCTATCTCTCTATCTATCTCTCTCTTGCTCTCCCTTTTAGGTCTTGCAATTTGGAAGAAAGTGGTTAATTTCTTTACAGATAATGAAAAAATAACCTCAGAAACACAATACAATGCTACTTTTTCTAAGAATTTACTTAGTGGAACTCATGGGGTTGGTTTGATTTGTGTTAATTGATTGACTGGAAAATTATTCATTGACGTTTAATTTTGAATTTATTAAAATCAATGCTGGGGAAAAAACACATATTTAATCATTCTCTGGGTTCATGAGATTTAATGGTACATATTAATTTAGAATAGAGTAATCAAGCCATTTGTTCATAGGCCAGGGACCATTCAAGAACCTATATATATTGATTAAGTCTAATAATCAGCAAGTAAGTCAGTCATACAAGCCACGCCTGTTTAGTAACTCAATTTCTACCTAGCATATACTTCAAAGAGTGCACATAGCCTTCTAGTAAGTGGTTTTCTGAGTATATCTCATACACTGAAGCTCCTTTTGAATGTGTGTGAAAGAGTCAGTGTGAATGGGTGTGTTTATTTTTAGTCCCTTTTGGTAGAGCACAAAAGAGACACTTTGTCGGTGAGACTGCTTCAGATTTGTAGACAGGTTTGCACTTGCAACCAAGCCATTTTGAGTGGGGTCAGGCACTATCATGTTTGCTTTATTGAGCTATTATTGAAAGCAGTGGAGGCACCATCGGGAGACTTTCAGGCTTTTCACTATCAGTGTTTGAGAAAGTAAACAGTTTTAGTGTCAGTAGGTCATGCACCTCATTCACCTGTGTGAATGATACCTTTGTCAAGGTTGAGAATGAAAACAGAAAGTATGAGTGTGTTAAGAAAGTGATAGAGGAAGGGAGAGAGAGAGAGAGAGGGAGACAGGGGGGTTGGGGGGGGGGGGAGAGGAGGGCAGGGAGAAGGGTGGTAGAGAGAAATTGGACAGGAATAGTTAGTTAGTTAGCTGTTGCTTTTCGGGTCCAGCGGACCATAATAGGCCAAATCAGGACCCCTTGGACAGGAATAAAGAGAGAGAGAGAGAGTACTGTTGCACTGATATTTTTTTTTCAACTGAAGTGTATGTTTCGTCTCTGATGTACATGTACTAAGGTTTTGGTTTCTTTTTCTTTTTTTTTTTTAATTCTGAATTTTTGCAAGTTTTTAAGTATAAAACTTTGTTTGGTCGGATTGATTGTTTAGATTCCCCTAATGACAGTCAAAGTTATATATTTCAACTTTAAAGATATATTGTTTAAGCCGCCATTTTTGAAAGTTTTCTGACGATTTGGACCTTAAAAAGTTCAAGGGACATTCGCTGTACTGTAATTTAGAAACACCTGCAATGATTGACTAATGGAAATAAATTCCTCGTCAAGACCAGGGTTTGAACCCAAGCTGAGAGCAAGAGCTGGTTTTAAGGCCAGCGCACTACCAACTGAACTACATCTCCACCCAATCTAAATACCGTGGAACCTCGTTTTTAAGACCCCCCAATTTAAGACTTCCTCCTTTATAAGACCCAATTATCTCAGAATTGTTGAGGTCTCGAAAGGGGGGGTTCCACTGTACAGACAAATCTACTTGTGTGTATACGGTGAAAGTTGTTTGTAGTCCAGGACCGAAGAAGAAAAAGAAGGTGAAGATTTGAACATGTTAATTTGTTTCACTGTGTAATGTGTGCAGGCGCCGCTGAACCACGCTACCCATGCAAAGTGTGTGGCCGCCAGTTTGTTCAGGGGTCCCTGGTGAGTTATGTGTGCACTAGCTCCCGTCAGATATTATACGTTATTTACGTTTTTGACCAAAATATGACATTTTACACAGATCGAGACAGTCATTGTTCTCCGAGACCGCGATAGCGGTTGAGGTGAACAATGTCACTGTCGAGATCTGTACATGTGTAAAATGTCATATTTTGGTCAAAAACACAAATAATATTTATGTATCGATCGAGTTCCTTTCAGGTATTGACTTTGTTGTTGTTTTTTGGATGTGTGTTTTGGAGTTCCTTTGAAGTTTCGGTCAACCTGAAACGCCCAAATATGAAGTTTTGTATGACTCAAAGAAGGGAAATCCAATGTCCAATCGATACATATGGTTTTTGGCTCACGTAAGTGTAGCCTATGCGATGATAAACTTTGTCTGTCTGTGCGTGCGTGCGTGCGTGCGTGCGTATGTATGTGTGTATGTCTGTGGTAGAAACTTTAACATTTCCGAGTCTATGGATTACGTCAGTCTCGGTCAAAAGTGTTCGACGTGTGTGATAGAAACTATTTGAAGACGTCACATTATGACGTAAGAGGGTTAGACGTCACGCAAAGGAATTACTGAAAGTCTCGGTCATTGTTATTGTGAGCGGGCCGAGACTTCTTGGCAGATCCAGGGTCTCGCTTTCTTGCATAGTTTCACAGATGCTTACTGTGTGTGTGTGTGTGTGTGTGTGTGTGTGTGTGTGTGTGTGTGTGTGTGTGTGTGTGTGTGTGTGTGTGTGTGTGTGTGTGTGTGTATGTGTGACGGAGTGATTGAGTTTGTGTTACTGTTTGTCGATTTCTTACGTGAGCCTTGAAGGCTTCGCCTCTTGTTTTGGTTTGTAGTTAATTTGTTCGATCATTTGTTGCATTATTATCATGTCAGTACCGCGGGCGCTCCGTTTTGATCCCATCAAAAAACTCTGAGGGTTTATTAAAAGTAAAACATTATCAGACATGGTACATCATGAACAGAACATTTTAGAAGCAGGGTCATAATAAAAGGGTTCTCCGGCCTTGTTCTTCCTCGTGCGCTATGGAAGTTGTGTCCGTCATGAATTATAGCCAGGTTACATGGTGCAGCGGTTAGGCACCCTGCACCTACGCTTTCAGCCAAGGACGTATACAGTGGAACCCCCCTTTTAAGACCCCCCCAATTTAAGACTCTCCTTTTTAAGACAGTGTTTTCTCATATTTTTGGAGGTCTTAAAAGGGGGGTTCCACTGTATCAGGGGTCCCTCCCCCTAGATGGACTGCCAGTCAGGGCTACTGAGCTTGCTGGACTGTCAATGGATGAGTAGAATGCATGGGCTCCCCACTTTGTTTAACCCCCCAGCAGATGAAGTATTTAACATCTAGGATGTGGCCGGCCATGGTTGTCGGGGTCCCGGGTAGCTCAGGTGGTAGAGCACTGGACTTGTGATCGAAAGGTCGCTGGTTCGAATCCGGGATGGGACGGACACGGGTCAACTTTATGTGCAGACCCAGAGACGGTATCCATCTCCCACCCCCATGCCACCAGAGTGGCACGTAAAAGACCTCGGTCATTCTGCCGTAAGTGCAGATGGCTGATACCACCTAAACACGCATACACTGGTGTATCTCATCTAAAGTCGGGTTAAAACCCGGGAACATGCCCCTAATGGCTTTGCCGTGAGGGTGTAAAACTTCAATTTCTCTCTCCCCATCGTTGTCCCTAACAACTCTCTTGGAGCCAGAAGTGAGAGTTGGGAGTTACCGGCACGGTTGGCCTAGTGGTAAGGCGTCCGCCCCGTGATCGGGAGGTCGTACGTGGGTTCGAACCCCGGCCGGGTCATACCTAAGACTTTAAAATTGGCAATCTAGTGGCTGCTCCGCCTGGCGTCTGGCATTATGGGGTTAGTGCTAGGACTGGTTGGTCCGGTGTCAGAATAATCTGACTGGGTGAGACATGAAGCCTGTGCTGCGACTTCTGTCTTGTGTGTGGCGCACGTTATATGTCAAAGCAGCACCTTCGTGGTCGGCTGGGCGTTAAGCAAACAAACAAACAAAACAGTTGGGAGTTGAGTGAGTAATACTATGTGTTCCTGTCCATCCCCCATAAAGAGCTTACTCCCAGGTTTATAAAGGTGCTTCCTCTCCTCAGACGCAACATAAGGGGTTTTTCTCTGTGTACATGTTGCCGACTGTGTGATGAGTGTCATGTTTGTTGCCGACTGTGTGATGAGTGTCATGTTTGTTGCCGACTGTGTGATGAGTGTCATGTTTGTTGCCGACTGTGTGATGAGTGTCATGTTTGTTGCCGACTGTGTGATGAGTGTCATGTTTGTTGCCGACTGTGTGATGAGTGTCATGTTTGTTGCCGACTGTGTGATGAGTGTCATGTTTGTTGCGTGTGCAGGCAAAACATGAAAACATTTGCAAGAAAGCGGCCAATTCCAGCAAGAAGCGCAAGGTCTTTGATTCTACCAAGCAGAGGGTCGAGGGAACGGACCTCACCCTTCGTCAGGTCAAGGCTGCCCAAAAAAAGGTCGGCATATTTCAGTTTGTGTGTGTCTACCAGAACCTCCACAATACAGACACAAAATTGTCCATGTTTTTGTAAAATGAAAATGGGCATTAAAGTTTCTTATCTCTTAACTTATCAATTCTTCTTGTACCTTCCGCATTTTGATAATTGAGGCTTCGACACAACGCTTTACCAAGCTGACCTCATGTTCTGTTGGTTAATTGTCTCATTAGTATTTATAGTTCTGACCTCTACAAAGTAATACAGCTGTAGTACATGTTTTGTTTGTCTGTAGCTATTTAAGTGTTCCGATATGTTACAAAAATGTGTTGCTATCGAATCCCATATATCTGGTCCTTAACAGGCACAACCACAAAGGCCTGTAGGACAGGAATTAGCAGCAGCATCATCACAAACATTACAGTAACCATGCTTGTTTTTCTGTTGTGGTTGAGTTTGTTTGTTCGTGAATTTTGAATGTCTGTCTTTCTGTGTTTCATTTCTTTTTGATTGTGTGTGTGCCAACAACCAGGAAGTGCCTCCGCCCCGGTCCAACTGGCGAGCTAAGCATGAGGACTTTGTCAGAACGGTGAAAGCTGCTCGTGGCGTGTCTGTTGCCTTGGCGTCAGGGGGACCCCTGCCCCCACCACCACCCCCCAGCCTCAATCCTGGTAAGTTGCTGTGTCTGGCAATAACAATTAAGCCTGTCCATAACTGGGCGAAGTCAACTGCGTGAAGTATGCTTCGCGAAGCTGGCCTCATGAAGTTTAGCACTGTGTTTTTGGCCCAAAAAGAAGTCACCTTCTGGCTGAATTCGGGACCGCCTTTAGCAATCAATACTTTATGTATCCTGCACACAAATTATACCACAGACTGCGCCCGCCGTTGGTCTTACGGTGGAAACATGCAGTTCTGTTCGCTATCTCAGATCTATCCAAGCTTGTGCATGGGATAAGAACATCCTTCCACTTGGACTTATCCTGAAAATCAACATTCTGCTTCCTATGCTGAATAGGGATTTTTTCAGTACAGACTTATAATGGCTTAGTTTTCTTTGGTACACCAAAAAGTGGCAAAGTACTAATGAGGTACATTTCCAGTTTAAACTACCTAGATTGAATCAAAAGAGGAGCAGATTTCCCTCAAATGTGCTGAATTTTGTTGGAAGTACTATTTTTGCTTCTTTTGAGGTACATTTTTAAACAATTAGTACATATTCACTACGTTTGGTACAGTAGAACCCCCTTTTAAGACCTCCAAACATCTGAGAAAAGTGGGTCTTAAATAGGAGGGTCGAGTCTTAAAATGGGGGTAATTTTACAGAGGTTATGAACAGAAAGTCTGAGAAAACAGGGTCTTAAATTGGAGGGTCGAGTCTTAAAATGGGGGTAATTTTACAGAGGTTATGAACAGAAAGTCTGAGAAAACAGCCGATCTTAAAAGGGAAGGTCTGAAAGGAGGGGTTTGTTTGTTTGTTTGCTTAACGCCCAGCCGACCACGAAGGGCCATATCAGGGCGGTGCTGCTTTGACAAATAACGTGCGCCACACACAAGACAGAAGTCGCAGCACAGGCTTCATGTCTCACCCAGTCACATTATTCTGACACCGGACCAACCAGTCCTGGCACTAATCCCATAATGCCAGACGCCAGGCGGAGCAGCCACTAGATTGCCAATTTTAGGTATGACCCTGCCGGGGTCCGAACCCACGACCTCCCGATCACGGGGTGGACGCCTTACCACTAGGCCAACCGTGCCGGTCAAAAAGGGTTCCACTGTACCAATTTTGTTCTGATTTCTGCTTGTTTTGGTGGTCAGATTACATCCAGTGCCCGGTTGAAATCAACACAGTTATTGAGTATTGTCTTAGTGGAAAAATGCGGAGCGGTCAATTTGATTCTGTGAGTTCCAAGGGTTGACTAAATGTAGTAATTTCTCATAATATGACTTGTTTTTTCTCCAGATTACATCCAGTGCCCGTACTGTTCTCGTCGCTTTGCCCAGAAGGCGGCGGAGCGTCACATCGACTTCTGCAAGGAGCAGTCTCAGAGGATCAACAGTCGCGCTCCACCCAACCCCGCTGCTAAGGCCAAGCAGAACGCTCGACTGCAGGTAAGGCCTGTCATTGATTGGGCAAACTGGGTGGGGATGTAGCTCAGTCGGTAGCGCGCTGGATTTGTATCCAGTTGGCCGCTGTCAGTGTGAGTTCGTCCCCACGTTCGGCGAGAGATTTATTTCTCAGAGTCAACTTTGTGTGCAGACTCTCCTCTGTGTCCGAACACCCCCGTGTGTACACGCAAGCACAAGACCAAGTGCGCACGAAAAAGATCCTGTAATCCATGTCAGAGGTCGATGGGTTATAGAAACACGAAAATACCCAGCATGCTTCCTCCGAAAGCGGCGTATGGCTGCCTAAATGGCGGGGTAAAAACGGTCATACACGTAAAATTCCACTCGCGCAAAAAAACACGAGTGTACGTGGGAGTTTCAGCCCACGAACGCAGAAGAAGAAGACGATTGGGCAAAGTCCACTATGCGAAGTATACTTTGCGAAGCTGGTCGCCTGGAGCTTTAGCACTGAGTTTTGGGTAAAAAGATTTTGCAAAGTCTTCACGGAGTCGACTTAAGGCCACAGATACACTATCAGCTTTGTGGAACTTCTTCTTCTAATCTTCCCTCATGGGCTGTTTTGGGTCCTAGCTGTATTGTTCTCTGTATATAAATGATTCGCCTTTGTACCTACAGTCTGACTCTGTACCGTGGAGTACTGTTACATATGTTAGCAGATGATACGACCTTACACTCAACATGGAAAAGCCCTACACAAATTCAAGACAAATTGCAACAGAGCCTAAACGATGTTTCTGAGTGGTGTTCTGCAAATTGTGTGCTCATTAATCCAGTGAAAACACTATGACAATTAGCACTGGCCAAATACATCAACTTTCAGAAATGACTCTTGAGTCTGTCCATAAATGAGCACTCCATTGAGCAAGCAGATGAGCATCGTTTATTGGGACTAATTGTTGATAATCATCTCAGATGGCAGACTCACATCAATAAAATGTGCAAGAAAATTGCTAAAACTTGTTTCTTTTATCAAAGTTGCAATGCATAATTAATCTCTTTTACAATGCCCGCATAAAACCCCATATTGATTATGCTTCCATAGTCTGGGACGGGTGTACTGAGGTTCACTTGAAGAAGCTGAACTCGCTCCAGCATAGAGCTGCTAAACTATAGCTCTGCCTAGCTAGTTCATCTCTTTCTACAAACCAAAAGATGGAAAGTATTGGGATGTTAAGCTTAAAGAAGCAGCTTTTGTATAATAAATGTTCATTTATGTATAAAATCGTCTATCAAGAAGCCCCAACTTATCTTATACAACTCTTCAAATCTCCTCCGTCATAGTATTCAAACACTAAAAATAACCTTCTCTTGCCAAGGCCCCGCATTAACTTGTTTAAAACTAGTTTTTCTTATTCTGGTGCATAAACTTTGGGATTCACTACCTGTAAGTATCAAGTCTTGTCTTTCATTATCTTCTTTTAAAAGACAGCTCCGAAAGCACCTCTGTCCTTCTTCTTCTAGTTCGCTTCTTCTAGACGAGCACCTCTCTAATGACAAAGTCGGTGTACACCGTGTGCGATGTGTGTGAGGATGCGTGAATGAGAGAGCCACAAGTATGCTTCCATAAACAAACACCATTTTAAATTTTTTCTGTACATGATTGTGTTCTACTGACATTATTTTACAAATACGTGTCATCTTTTTTCTGATGGTGTGCTATTGGATTCATTCATGTTCTGTCTTATTTTTGGCTCACATAAGTGTAGCCTATGCGATGCTAACTTTTGTCTGTCTGTGCGTATGTATGTATGTGGTAGAAACTCTAACATTTGAAGACGTCACATTACATTGACGTCACATTATGACGTAAGAGGGTTTGACGTCACGCGAAGGAATTACTGAAAGTCTCGGTCATTGTTTTTTTGAACGGGCCGAGACTAGTTGGCAGTCGTGTCCCTGTAAGT